>NW_018164688.1:565047-565745 GCF_001263595.1 Phalaenopsis equestris
TATATATATATATATATAATTTAATTATTTCGAAACAAAACGAGCTGAACACTAATGAACAAATCTTTGTTCATTTTCGACCCGTTTATATATTAAGCATAACAACTTTTTCGTTTTGAATGAATCGAATACGAGCTGTTCGCGAGCACCGAGCCATTTTGACAGCCAAATAACCAGGATTGAACAGGCTAGAACAAACGAACTGGCCTGATTTTTAAAAGGACTAGTCAGTGCAATTCTTATTCAATTTTAAGCTTTTAATTTTATTAGATGACTATAAATAAGATATTTAATTAAAAAAGAGAATATAACATGTTTTAAAATTATAATTTAGAATATTATTTAAAATATTCAAAATACTGCCTTCAAGTAAAATATTTTTTATTAAATTGATAATACTATTATTATTATTTCATTAAAATATTATTTAAATTATATTAAAATAATTTAAATATTTTTTTAGAATAACCGATCCGAATTTCACAGCTTTGCTATGCTTCACTTTTTAGCATGCCAATGATCTGATTTTTCATCCTTCGTCTCATAATCAGAAGCTGAACAAACATTAGGAAATGAGAAAAATATGAGGAGAATACGAGATTAATGTACAGAGTAAACTCCTAAGTCAACTCAAATTCAACTGATTTACGCACTCATGTGTCAACCCTATCAAATAAGGAAAAAATATTACACCAGGA
>NW_018164688.1:566542-581598 GCF_001263595.1 Phalaenopsis equestris
AAAAGTACAACTGCTAAGTTTCTAAAAGTCAAATGCATTTTTTATGCTTCAGGCGTTTGAGGCAGTTTATAAGTGCAGGCGGTATTTTAAAAATGTCACCGTATTGTTTGATTCGCGCGTTTCGTCAGCTTATCTGAAACTCCGTTTGGATTTTTACACTAAATGCGGGCACAGGGGATAAGTAGCTTATCCTGAAACGCAGAACCTATCCCAAACAGACCCTCAGTTTATGACACCAATGTGTTATAAATGTAAATTTCAAAGGTTGCATGTTGCGCAAATTCATAATAATTGTGTTGTATGTATATAAATCTCCCTATATTCAAAATTAAAGTTATGTGTCAGGTATATAAATACATAAAAAATGAGTGGCATGTATGTAAATCTTCTCTCTTTTCTTTTCCCATAATCACAACAAAACTGTAAAACTACTACTTGTCCAAGGAATAACAACAATTCAAAAGCAGAAAACCAACTTCCACCAGCAATCTTACAAACATCACTCTATAACTAAACCAGCAGTGCAATTTAAATAAATTGGGCCAATTGCATACATAACACCCAAAATATTGCTATTTGCAAATCTACCACTCTCTTTCATCCAATTTTCAAATTCCCATTCAAATATCAAAATTCATGATAAAAACCAAACTCAAAATTTTCATTTATATCAAATTCTCAATAATTTGATCATGGCACGCGTAAATACATCAGTTCAGTAGTTCAAAAATATCACCCAGGTGTTGGATATTATAAATAACAATATTTCGGGTGCTTTGCATGCAGTTATCGCAGATAAACTTTCTGCATTTAATACATCCAGAAATCATTAATCAACAGAACTATAATCAAGAGACATGATTGTTCATCTTGGCTTCGAAATCTATAGTTCTTCCAGACTTGCAGGAATCACCTTCTCTTACGCAGTCCTCTCTTTCTACCATCATCCCCACCTTCCCATGCACTTCCCCAGAAGAAAAGAGACATCCAGAACAGAACAGCGAAGAATATCCTCAAGCCATCCTCCGCTCTTGCAAACATAGACCGCAGGCCTATCCAAAAGTAAAAATAAAGAGCATCAGTTATAATTTTAGGCAAATTTGCATAAATACTACACAATTCTTATTTATTTACATATATGCATATTCATGACATTTTGGTGCCATAAAACTATGTATAACAATGTGTATTTTGCTTTTAAGTAAGAAATAGTGGTGTTTTTTTTATGTGATATTACGATTTGAGTGTTATAAGTGTTAATATAAAAGTTTTGGTGGAATTAAACATATATTTGTCAGCACCGTTGTTTTTTTCTTTTTCAATTCAATAGATTTATACTTATTGCAGTAATTTTGATATATTCTTTTGATGAGCATTAGAAATTATAGCACTGACTTTGTATTAATCATGCTATTCTTTCTATGTAGTTTGATTTCTTTAAAATATATTGCGACTGGTATTTTAAGTCAACGAAATCAAGACTGCAATGTGCCTTATTTGCCAATAGTACAAGGAAAAGCAGGTTTTTGAAAAAGTTGCTTAAGATATAGCAATGATAGATTTGTAACCCGAGCTGGGGGCTTATAGAATGTTTTAAGACGGGAACAAACAATTAGACGGAGATATGAAATTTTTAAGTTCTAACACTATCACTAACTAATGATAGAATCATCTAATTAATTGAAAGAGCCACTAAAAATTGAAAGTTAAATTAATTTAATGTTACAATAGTTATGAATATATAATTAAATTTATCTCGTATGTTTACAATAGTTATGAATATATAATTAAATTTATCTCGTTTCTTCACTTTGTTCACATATTTTATAAATATTTCCTTTTTAATTTTCAAAATGGAGTATTAACAATTCAGTGAATACTCAGATCTCTCGTTACAATAATAGAACAAATAAATAAAATGATACACATGCTTATCAAGTTTACTGAATCAATATAAAATCATTTGACAGTTTATATATTAAAAAATGACCAGTCAAGAAGTTCTAATCAGTCTATCATATTGTACAATATCTTAAAAATATTCTATTATTTATATTCATCACAAAAGCACCGTAAAAAATGTACCATTTAAAATACTTCAATATCAATAATTTTTTTAAGTTTACGAGCACGAATACTTTAACATCCTTATTTAGTCTACAAGGGGGTAAACTCCATTAGTTAACATGCACATACAAACATTCTATATAATTTAATTCATTTCCATATTCATATCATTTAATATTTATATAATAATAAATATCTAAACTATATAATTTCAAAGTGTTAAGAACATATGAAATTCATTCTAATTTGATCAATCATTCAATCTAATATATGAATCATAAATAAATTTATAGTCTCAATCAATTTAATAAGTCCTAATATTATTTAAACATACTATTAGTTAGAAGAAACAAAAAATATTATTAAAATTTAGAAATACAAGTACTCAAAAAAGATATGCAAATGTTATTCCTCGATCTCACCCTCAACGTCAACCTAAACTCTGAATATTTATTTCTATAAATATAACACAAACTAAGATATACATTTATGAAATAAATTATTTGAAGTATAACTTTTTATTTAAATTAGTTTTCATTTCTTTGATCTTTCTTAAAAACCAATAATCCATTTTATCTTGAATATATTTATAATTATTAAAATTAATTGGAATTATGAATCACTTATATCTAATTCAGCCAACAAAAAGAAAAAAAAGAGCAATTGAGTATTTTTTCCTGCAATTCAACTATCTTTTGCAAAGAAAAAAAAAGATCAAAATCAAGAAAATTGAAGCATCAGTAAAAAAATAAATAGAAAGAACAAGTCCATATATTAGGAAAAGCGATCACCAAAGTAAAGAAAATTCATGCACCGTAGTAGCACAAGAAGAAATCATTTCACCAAAGTTCTCTCTCTCACTTGCATTGTACCATAAAGAATTTCACATCCAACAACTACCACCACACAACAACATGCCTTTATGCCACTAAGTGGGGTCGGCTACGTGAATCATTTTTCTCCATCGTGTCCAATTGAGTGTCATATTTTGACGAAAAGAATAAATAGCACACGATTCAAGTTTTTCATCTATTTATAATCATCAAAATACCTAGTCAGCTACCTCTAAATTGGTTCAATTCTAATCCCATAATCACTAAAAAGTTGGCATGATCATGCTTGCTGAGTTCTAAAGGAAAATCCAAATACATCCATCCCTTTTTATCTAATGCAAGATAGGAACAACATAGGTATGACAAAACTTTCAATAAATCTCACACTAAATAGAGAACTGCCTTTAGTAAAGCTGTGAGCATATAAGCCACATCAGCTGTAGAGCCTAATTTCCAATACTATAAATAAATAATACATATCTTGTTCCCAATCAACAAAATCATTAGTTGAATCCCCAATAGACATATCCAGTGATTTGCAATTGCTTCTGGCGCATGAACGCCCAACGACATATCCCGTGAAATTAGATTTAAATCGAATCATAGAAGATAATATTAAGACTAGAAGCAATATATAAAGAGCATATGCCATTCTCATAAGCTACATTATAGACATCCTTAGAAATAATTGAAATTAAAATAACAAAACAAAATAAAATAAAGTTGTTCGGAAAAATTTATCTTTAATGAATTTAGTATTTGTTATTTTTTATCACGAGAAATCATTTTTACCTGAAAAGCAATCATGAGACATCATGACAGACTATCATAAACAAGTCTGTCATGATAGTGCACAAGTTATTTATGAAATCAAAATTCATAAGGGAAAAAGTTTCATCACCTAAAATGATATACAAAATAAACTATGTAAATTTGTTTGGCAAAATGTTGACCACAGTTCAAAGAAGATGAAAAAAGAGACGAATCTAAGGCTTAACAATAAGTTCATAAAATAAGGTCTAACCTATAACATAAAGGATTGCATTAATGCCAGAATTTCTTGAAAATTTTAATCCACTGAAAATTTTTAAAAACCCCATCTTTCCTTCATTTAATTTATTAAAATTTGTTGAAGAATGCCTTCCCAATTTAAATGCACAAACGGAGATGAAAAAAGAGACGAATGTAATACTTAACAAGAAGTTCATAAAAAAATGATAACACAAAGGATTGCATTAATGTCATACTTTCTTGAGCAATTTAATTTATAGTAAATAATTTTAATAATTGTTAAATTTTCAATAACCCCATCTTTCCTGCATTTAATTTCTTAAATTTTTTTGAAGAATGCCTTCCCAATTTAAATGCACAATGACTTTATCATCAGATTTGAATTCGATATATGGCTTGTTCACAAAAGCAAAAGACTTATAATTGCGATAATCAGAAGCCTTTTGTTTTGTAAATTTTTTTCATATAAATCATTCAAATGACGTGTAAATGATTATACAAATGCACTAAGCCAATACTCTATAAGAAGCTCTACACGAGTTATAAGCTTTCTAGTTTGAAATCCTATAAAAAAATCAAATGGCTCATTCTTAGAACTATTATTAACAAAATTGCACGAGTTAAAGTTATCTTTCCCTATTTTTAGAGAAATAGCAATGGCAACACAAAAGAAAAGTCATATTTTTTAAGAGTTATTTATAATCCTACAACAAATTCTTGCTAACATCCTCCTAAGGCTAATATAAAACAAGCAAAGGAGCATAAAACCTTGACTTGTATCACTTTGGTAGTTTGACAAGTCCTGTACTGAAAAATTATTGCACTTAATGCCTATCTTCAATCACTGTTATAGTCTTATCCCACTCAAAATATCCAACAAATCCACCATGTAATTTTAAATTTAAAAGATTCAACAAAGATAAATAAAAAATGTAAAGATGAATACTATTAAATAAAAAATAATCTCTAAGCATAACTAATATTTTTTTTAATTTGATTAAAAATAATCACCCAAACTGCATTGAATTTAAATCAATAGATTTATTCTCAACTCTAGCACAATGGATAGGGACAAAAGCATCTTCTATATATACTCAACCCATTTATCATGTATTTGTCTAACTTTTTATATAAACAACAGAATAAAGTATAAACTCTTTAGGCAATAACTAATATCTCTCGAAATGGAAAGCCTACAAAACATTTTCATAATCATAAGTTGGATGTTACTAATTAATTTCATTGAATTTCTCTAAAAAAGTTAACGAGATACTCTGATTAAAATAAACTTCAATACCTACACTAGACGTGCTGAAAGAATCCTTATATGCTTAATATTAAAATCAACCATTTTAAGTGTAGGTGTATTTGTAACCCTCTCCATGACCTAAAAGAAGGGGTCAACAGAATCAATCCATTTAAACTCTTCATTCACAAAGATATTTGGAAATTAGCGATATTTGGAAATTGGAGCCATGACAATACTACCCCTCACTAAATCATCTATAAACAATATTCATTCTATGAAAATTTCAAATTTTATGATATCAAAAGGTGTTAGTCCACTATGAATTGCCTTAACATTATTAGAATGAAAAAAAACATTCATCATCATACATATATAAATCCTGAAGGATGGCAGACGATGCTACAAAATAACATTTCTTCAGATTCATATTAATTTATCAACTTATATAAAAAAAAAAACCTACTCTAAAATGTGCTCAATGATCATCTAATCCTTGCCATAAAACATAATATCATCAAAGTAAGCGAGAGATTTATCGATAAAAGATCGTAAGATAAGATTCCTTATTTATAAAAATAGTAGATACTTTATTTTAACTAAAAGGGAATCACTAGCCATTCATATAATTATATTTTATCTTAAAAGCTATTTTAAAATATCGTCTTCACTTATTCTTAAGTATGATAACAACTTAACTTTTTAATAGCATATAAAGCATATCATCCAACCAAGATAGATAATGATAAATTTGTTGATTGTTTTACTATCTACACATATGCTAACTACCATCTTACTTTAGATGTCAATAAAACTAGAACAACATATAAATTCATACTTATTTTAATAAATCTTTTCTCAAGCAAATTATAAATTAGTTTTTTTATGCTCAACATGCTTAGCTTGATTCATCATATCTTGAGGCAAATTGGCTAATGATGATAGCAAATTTAAGCCAATACATGTTGCATGTCCGTAAGTGAGCATCATCAATCAGAGTCTAAATCTCAAGCACATCATTCCACCAAAGCATACATCACATATTCTTATCTCTCCAATTTTCAAATGCATATGAACTCATAATGTGTAATATTTTCCCTTTCATTGAGAGCATTGCATTCTTTTGTAGACTAAAATTCACCTTCAGATTTTGTATGTTTTAGAAATACTATCCCATTAGGCTTGAACATGTAAGTATTACAAATTCCAAAATTAATCACATCTAAATCATAAAACCAATTAACTAAAATAACGTGAGCAATATCCATAAGCAACACATTGCCCCAAGTTCTATTAATATAAGAAACTCATTGACTAAAAAATAAATACCTTTGGGAGCAAAAACAACAATTTTGTCAACTTCATATAGTTGCAAAGTTTTAGACACAACAGTCTATAACAGATTTTGACATGATATTCATGTAATTTTCACTATTAATGATAAGATTGCAACGTCTTCTTCATGCTTGAAATATATTTAAGCATTTACAATCCTTTTTCAATCAAACAAAACTTTATTAAACTCATGGACATCATCATTCTCATCTAACAAATCAAACTCCCAAATCTACCAAATCATCATTCACATCGTCATTCAAAATTATTCAAATCCATAATACAATATGCTACAGGATCTAATTAATCATTAAAATAGACACTTTAATTTAAACCTTTTTGGTTATATTAATTATTTATGTCAATGTTTTAACATCAATGATTTCTATAAACTTTACTATCAAACAACCTATAATACCTAAATTGCTCATTTTTCCCAAAGTTATTCTAGTCTCCTTCTTATGTTAACATTTGAGTAAATGGTTCAACATAATGATTAGACTTCAAATTTATGTGCAAAAACTTGATTGGTTTTAAAATTTTCAGTTCTCTCATTAACTAGATTAATATCCACACATATTTAATTTTGATTATTTAATTATTTATCAAATTGATTAAGTAAAATGGTCAAAATATTATTCCTTTGATGATCCATTAAATTATCTTGATATTGAGTTCCACTTCCAACTGACATAAAGATAAAACTGATGTACTTGATACCAAATTGAAGCATGATATTTAGAGCGTAGGAGATTTTATAAACTAGAGTGATGCATTGAATGTAAATAAAAATAAAAATTTACATATCTAGCACACAATTCGAATGTATTTATATATTTTTAGCGCTTTAAACTTATGCATGAAAAAGTGTACTTCACTTTTAAGAAGGGTTAATAGTGTCATTTTTGATGTGACATTAAAGATTTTGAGTACAACAAACCTTTATCCCAATAAGTGGGGTCAGCTATAAGAATCATTTTTCTCCATTGCGTCCTATTGAGTGTCATTTTCATTTAATTCTAATAAATTAAGATCATTTTATATACAATATGTCCAAGTCTTTCTAGGTATACCTCTGTCTTTCTTAACACAAGTCGAATCTAAAACATCTACTCTCATAACTGAGTCATCAGATAGTCGATATTTAATGTGATCAAACCATCTCAGCCAGCTCTCCCTAATTTTGTCCACCACTGAAGCTACACCAACCCTATCACGGATATATTCATTTTGTTTTTTGTCTCTAAGTGAAAAGCCACTCATCCACCTAAGCATTCTTATCTCAGCAACACTTATTTGTTTTATGCTTCACTTTAAAAGGCCAACATTCTGCGTCATAGAGCATTGCAACAAAGATTTTGAGTGCCATGTGTGTAAATATAAAAGTCCAGGTGTGCGGTATATAAATAAACAAGAGTTGTGTGCCACGTATGTAAATAATAATATTATCGCACTGAGTAGGGTCGACTACATGAATCCTTCATCTCCATCGTGTCCTATTAAGTGTCATATTTTCATTTAATTCTAATAAATTAAGATCATTTTCTATACAACATACACAGGCCTTTTTATGTCTATATCTACCCTTCTTAACATAAGCCAAATCTAAAAATCTACTCTTCTGGCTGGTTCAATAAATTGTCAAAGCTTAATGTGACCAAATCGTCTAAGGCGGCACTCTCTAATCTTTTCTGCCACTATAGGTATTCAAACTCTTTCACGGATATATTTATTTTGCATTTTCTCTCTAAGTGTAAAGCCACTCATCCAACCAGAGCATTCTCATCTCAGCAACACTAAACATATTTTTTTGTTTTTCTTTTGCAGGCCAACATTCTGCGCCATAAAACATTGCAAGTCTGATGCATTGTTTCACTTCAATCATCCAACTTGAATTCTACAAATAACATCCCCATCTATATCACCATCACTTGAAGCAATAGACACGAGATATCTAAAACATTCACTCATTTTAATGTCTTGATCACCCATTAACAAACCCACCATTAGATCTATTACTACTAAAATTATATTTCATGTATTCAATTTTAGATATACTCAAATGAAAGCCTTTTCACTTTAAGGTTGACCTCCATAATTTAAGTTTTTTTTTCTTGAACTCTCTCTCTCTTATCTTATCCACAAGAAATGTATCATCAGTGAAAAGCCTAAACTAAGGTACATCCTCCTATCAATGTCCTATAAGAACATCCATCACTAAAGAAAAAAGATACGAGCTTAAAGCCGATCCGTGATGTAATCAATAAAATAAGAAAATACTTGCCCAATCCTCCTTGTGTTCAAACGCAAGTAACAACTCCATAAACCCCTTTCTTTCCTCTAACTCTCCACCGTCATTTTCTTGGATCTTTATTATAAGCTTTTCTAAATTAACAAAGATCATATTCCTCCTTACTCTCTATGTACTTCTCCATCAAATCTTTCAATAAATGCATAGCTTCCATATTAGACTTTCCTTGAAGCACCTAAATCAAATTTCATTGTACTGAATCACATGTCATCACAAAAAATAAAATTAATATACAAAAACAAAAACACCAACAATACTTTATCCCCATAAGTGGGGTCGGTTACATCAATCATTTCTATCTATTGCGTCCTATTGAGTGTCATATTCTCATTTAATCTTAATAGTTCACGATCAATTTTTATATAATATTCCAAAGTATTTTTAGGTCTATCTCTGTCTTTCTTAACATAAGTTTAATCTAAAGCATCTACTCTCCTAATATTCCCAAGATCATCAGATGGTCGACGTTTAATGTGACCAAATCATCTAAGACGACTCTCTCTAATCTTATCTGCCACCGGAGTTACACCAACCCTATCACGGATATATTCATTTCGCATTGTCTCCAAGTGTCAAGCCACTCATCCACTTAAGCATTCTCATCTCAGCAAGACATAACTTTGTTTTATGCTTTCTCTTTTTAAGGCCAACATTCTACACACTAGAGCATTGCAGGTTTCGTCGCCATCTTATAAAATTTTCCTTTCAATCGAAGCGGCACTTTTCTATCACACAATAGTCCCGATGCATTCCTCCACTTCAACCAACCAACTTGAATTCTACTAATAACATTCCCATCTATATCTCCGTCACTTTGAAAAATAGACCCGAGATATCTAAAATGTTCACACCTTTTAATGATTCGATCAACCATAGTTACAACTTTGTCACTAGAGTTACAACTACTAAAACTACATTCTATGTATTCAGTTTTAGATCCACTCAAATGAAGGACATTAAACTCCAATGTAAACCTCCATAATTCAAGATTTTCCTAAACTCTTTCTCTAGTCTTATCCACAAGAAGGGTATCATCGGCGAAAAGCATACACCAAGGAACCTCCTCTTGCAAATGTACAATAAGAGCATCCATAACTAAAGCTAAAAGATTTGGGCTTAAAGTCGGTCCTTGATGTAATCCAACCGAAATAGGAAAATACTTAGTCTTATATAATAGGAAATTTTTATAAATACCACACAATTCCTATGTGTTTACATATCTAACACATAAAAATTGGTATTTACACTTATAACACTTTGGTATCGTAAAGCTATGCATGATAATGTATGTTTCACTTTTAAAAAGTTCACAATCGTGATATTTTTTATGTGACGACCGTTATAAATGTAAGTATGAAAATTTACGAGTTAGATATTTAAATACACAAGAATTGTGTGGTATGCATGTAAATGCTCCTATTTTTTTAATTTCAACTTGAGATATAAGTTTAGTCTTATATGTATCTCAACAATATATCTTGCATCAAAGTCATTAAGGAGAAAACATAAACCCAATTCTTAGGAAGAAGGAACATCAAGGATCACATTTTAGCCCAATATATAAGTGATTATGAACCCAAAAGTTTAAACCAAGTCATTACAAGTATATAAGGAAGCCAACCCTTATCTTTAATTTCAATTTGAGATTGTTTTCATCCTTAATGCATCTCAATAATATCCTTCAACTATGTTAGTTCCACGCCTTGACTATTACCCCATTCAAATAAACTTTGTATCATCAACTCAATTATTTGGAGTCATTATGAGAGATTACATGCTTTAGAACCTTGCTCATCACGATAAAAAACAATAAAAAATTTGTGAAAGCCACAAGCTCCATGAAATTTGTTTTCATAACACTTATTATAAAAGTATTGCAAGCCCAAATTAAGCCAAGACATTAATAGAAGGACTCCCATCAACCTAACAATCATAGCCAATTGGTGAGCACTCAACCAATTTACTACGCTTTCGAGCATGTGAGAGCCTTATAAAGAAGAATGATAGAGAAGATGTGCTTACCAGAGAAAAAGTTGGCCTCAGAGGAAGGTTGTGATGGAGGTGGCCGGGAGCCGGCACTGGTTAAAAGAGGACGCCGCACCTGGCAAGTCCTGTTCAGGTTGAGAAGCTCAAAGGTCGCAACAGGATAACCGGTTTTAGTGATTACACGGAAAGGAATGAAACGAGGAAAAGGAGAGAACGAAGGTTGTAGGGCAACGAACGATGCTGCAAGGTAAGCCATAGGCTGATGGTAACTTCTTATGGATTGAAAATCTGGAAACTTGGATAGCTGCACTACATCTACTTTACAAACCTGCAATAAAATGGAAACAAAAAAAGAGCAAATTAATGTCATATAAACCAGAAAATTGTTGTAGAAAGTTAAAAAAGAGGTAATTACTGCTAGTAAATGGAGATCGATGAAGAATATTTGCAAATTTATGTCTTAAAAACAGAAATTTGTTCGAGGAAGTTCAGGTCGAAATACAGGGGAGGAGAAGACTGGTCTGGAAGGATGGCTGTTGCGGGGATGTAAGCCAGTCGAGTCGTGCTCAATCTGGCGAGTTCGGCGAGTTCGACTTCAAGGTTAAATTTATCTATGAAGAATAATAAAAAACTATCAATATAATACAAAATATTATTTTTTTAATATTTTTAATATTTTAAAAGTAAATACTTTAAATTTAATATATTTTTAATTTATTTTATGCTATTATTTTTTTAAACTAAGAGGCTAACGAGCTAACAGAGTCGAATTGGGACAAACTTGAACTTGGCTTGTTAGCTCATCGAGGACCGCTCACGAGGCACATATCGAGTTGAGCTTAGGTGGGATCACGAGTAGACTTGACTCACACCACTAGTGGCTAGAGTTATCAGATGTCCTGACTCGCTTGCGAGTTATCATCATTTATGGAAATGAAAATGTAATTTTCTATTTTTTTATAATTTTTAAAATGATAAATACCACAAAGATGAATGTATATATATATTAAAGAATGGTCGGAGTCTATGATACGAGCCCAGATCATTCCTTAGCGCATATAATTTGAGTACTACGCCCTATACTCGGGGGGATCAAACCCCAGACCAGATGAAACTTACAACCGACAAGCAGATGTTCGAACAACCGATCTGGGCACGCGGCACACACACACACACAACACACATATATATATATATATATATATATATATTTTTTTTTATTTATTTATACACACACACACATACAACTGACAAGATTAGCCAGAGATTATTAGATCAGCCTCTTGATTAACCTCGCCTAAAAATTTCATTTTACACATAGGCGGAATCGAACCCGTGACCTCAGGAGGTCTTAAAAACTCTACAAACCAAAGAGTCATAGTAGGCGACACACACACATATATATATACAACTTTTAATAACATAATTATGTAAGAAACTAAAAATTTGTATTTCATTTTAAGAATTTAGCATTAATAATATTTTTGAAGTGATGCTAATAATTTATGTGTAATATAAAAAATATTAAATTAGAGATTAAATACTTAAATTTTTATGAATAATATGATATGTATTTAAATCCCTTGAATTTAATAGGTGAAAATTAAATTTATTTAATAAGTTTTTAAAATAAATATTATTCATTTTATTTACTTTTTAAACTAATATATATTAATATTTTAGAAAGAAAAATAATTACCTATCTCAGCCCCCATAATGTCTACGAAAAAATTTCTTCCAGAGAGGAGTTTGATGTTGCATAATGTATTTTATCAGATTGATTATTATGTAACATATATAATTATAAAAAATTGCACAAATAATTATCAAATATATGACAATTATAATTAGAAATTCTATACTTTGACCACAATAACTTTTTTTTAGCAGAATAATCTAACTTATTTATGTTGTCCAACTCAAAGCAAACCTACCATAGGATTCACTAAGATTCAATCTAGTCAACTAAGATTCAATCTAGTCAAACAACATTTAATTTGAAGTATATCCATTCAGCGAGACTAGCATGACTAAACAACATCTACCAAAAAAAATATTTATTTCATTATTACTTGAATCAATTTCAACATATCCCATGGCTGGTCATGAATTGATCATAAATTCAAGCCCTAATCTAGCCCTTTGACCATGCTAAATCTCTATCAAATCTGTTCAACATGGTTAACTGATATGTTGATAATTTTACACTTATTGTTACTTGTATTTTTGAATTTTAAATGATAATAATGCACTTTGAGGAAGTTTTTATGTTGTTTTTGCAAGCTATAACAGGAAATGGAACAAACGGGAGTCGAAATGAATTGAAATGAAGAAAAAGGAGCAAAATGGTGTTTTGGCGCCTAGGCGCTAGGACTTGGCCCCTAGGTGCTAGAACCAGTCCATTTGCAGTCAAAATACAAAGCAATCAAAATCCTGGTGCTAGAATTGGAGCGTCGGGGCACTGGATTTGTTGTGTTGGGTCGCCAGCTTTCAGCGTCTAAGCGCTAGACTTCGGAGAAGATTTCTCGAGCGCTTGGAAAATTGAAGTTGGACATGGAGTGCTAGGATGCCATAAGAGCAGTGCCAAGGTGTCGCGACACTAATGCCTAAGCGCTGTAGAAGGGTAAATAGTAGCGCCCCATTGCCACATATGGGCGCCCTGACGACAGTACCCAAATTTTGACAGTTTGTGTAGTTCAAACTTTAGTTCGCTATGGAGAAGATATAAATTGGACGAATACAAACATTTGGGGGCTTTTACATCATTTTTCTTTGTCATTTTGAGAGAGGAATTGGAGAAGAAGTCCAAAGCTTTTGCAAAGAGATTAGAAGATAGGAAAAGAGAGAGATTGGGAGGATTGAGAGAGTTAACTGTTTATTGCTAATGACATCCTCAAACTACTTATTTGTAAAGGAGAAAAGTGTACTTACATTGTATTTTCTTCAGAACTTCTTTGTAAAGACTTTGATTTTGATGTTTATGTATAAAACTAAGTTTGCTTTGATGACATTTATTATGTATAGTGATTAATCTTCTTGTTTCTCTCTTTAATTAAGAAGATAAATGGATAAGAAAAAGGATTTGAGATTTTTTGGGCTTTGATTTGAATTTAAAAAGTGTTGTGTTAACCTGAGAACTTAATTTACTTTCTACTTAGCCAGTTGATTGTTAAAACCTTTTTTGAACATTGATATCTGGAAGGATTCTATATGGAACAAAAAGAGTTAACAAAATGAACTCATTGGAATATGGATATTGCCAATGGATTCATGCAATCTTCTAAGAGTCATTTTCCATTGAGCAGATCAAGATTTTTAGGGAACTAAACTTAAGTCTGCTAATCTTCTTTAGACTACTGGAAGGGGATAAGGAAGAAATTTTCTCCTAATTGACACTATTTTTTAATCTAATCCTTAGTTCTATTCACCACTTGATCAATCAAAGAGAGAATTCTCAACACCTGATTTGATAAAAAAATCTTTTTGTTTGTTAGGATAGACATGTTTTTCATAACTTTCCGATAAATTGAACTTGCAAATCAAATTCTTGAGGCATGGACTGATAGTAGTAGGCTAGAACTTTTCCTTCATTGAGTTCTTCTAGTTATTCGCGGGATCGACAACCGTACTCAAACTTGGTACTACTGATATGACACATATTTGCGTGAGCAGCTTGTACTTCATAGCACTTGGTGTGTGTCAAGTTTTTGCAACTAGGCTCTAGTCAATCTCATGCAAACCTTTCATTCAATGTTCACCCATGGTCGAATTTGAATTGTTGTAAAAATATGCATTTTTAATTCAACTTAAACACTTCTTTTGTATGCAATGATAGGACCAAAATCAACATTCTTATAATGATGCTCTCACAATGATGCAATCAATGTCAATTCAAAGCCAATGCTTCAAATGACTCACAAAACAAAGGTTATTTTTAATATAGGAGGAAAATAATATAAGATTATAACTTTTTGCAACCTTTGGCTCATTATTTAAGAAAACAGAGAAGTCAACTTTTAATAATGTGCATGACGGCTAATTGAAGGGTAGAATTTTTACTCCATATTAACAAACCAATTGAAGGAGAATGAAGATGGGGACTTGTGAAATTGATTGATATTATATGTTTATGATATGATTTGGATGCTATTGAATTGGTTGAGGAATTAGTATTTAGACAAAGCTTTGTTTAGAAGAGTGAAAAAGGAGAGTAAAAAGAATGAATAAATATTGATATAAATGAGCCTCCAGGCACTATATATATATA
>NW_018164688.1:581786-582630 GCF_001263595.1 Phalaenopsis equestris
ATTAACACCCATATATATATATAGTGTGTGAGCGAGTGTATTGTGGCTTGTTGGTAGAGCACTCTCTCTGGAGGTTGTAAGTCTCTTCAGGTCACGGGTTCGAATCCCCCTGTGAGTAGGGTGTGATACCTAAATATTTAGCACACCTAGGATGTTCGAAGCTCATCTAATAGCCTCCTTATATATATATATATATATATATATATATATATATATGAAGAAGCCCTAAGGAAATTATATTAATTTTCAAAAAAGGTTACAAAAATAGATGTAAGTGAACCACTAAAAGATATATTATCCCTTCATCGATATACAACTCATTCAAGAAGACCTCCAAATAAAAAACATGTATACCCAAAACATAGTATCCCAAAACCATTGATCCAATAAAGAAAAAAAAAACAGGAAAACCTGAAACATCCCAAAAACCTGAGTGATATCCCATCAGTAAGCGAATCTTGAAGCAACACAGAACAAATGGAAAATTTCACCTAATAACAAAATCCTAGCCAACAAGAAGAAGTGAGCAGAGAAAGCCAGATCTCCAAATAAAGCAACTCCAACTGATAGAAGCCAAGTCTCAACTAAAATAAGCTCCTAGAAATACAAATTGACAGTTCTCTAAAGAAACCAAATCCACAAAAACATAGCTTCCCGGCCTGCCAGAAATAATTAAAGAGAACGGGACAAAACCAAAGCAATAAAGTAATAATCGAGTCTCTAGATATGCCCAAATGTGTATAAAGCAACCAAAGAAAACAATTGGCACTCAGACAACAAAAAAAAAAAATTGAAACCTACCCAGCTTCGGGCAAACACAGAAAATGAAGTAACAGCATAAGCA
>NW_018164688.1:582783-587961 GCF_001263595.1 Phalaenopsis equestris
CCCCTAAATAACCCCTCTTAGCAAGCCAATCAATAGGTGAATTACCTTCCCTACAAATGAAAATCCACTTAATAGTAAACTTATATGTATCAATAATGCTCCAAGTTCTGTTAAGGTTGATTATCAAATTCCATATATGCTCCTTTTTTCTAGAAATAAAGTCCAAATGTAGAGTATAATCCGTTTCGATCATAAAGAGGGATTAGTTAAAAATGACAACATTAGATAATGCAAACAAAATAACCCGACATTCTACCTCAATAGGAAGGTGATAGAAAAAGAAAAAGAAAAATAACATAAGCATTTCCCAAGAGAATTCCAAAAATTTCCACCAGCACCAACACCATTTAAAGTCCACCTATCATCCACATTTTCCTTAACCCAGCCAAGAGGAGGGGCCGACCAACAAAAGAGAGTTGGATTCTTGCCCTCCATTGGGTGCATATTAGAGGTAGCATGCTTCAGGCTTCTGCAAGCTTTAGAGTAATAAGCAAGAATGTAAGAAACTGTGATATGAGGAGTGAGAGAGGACATCTCATATTTGAAATTATTCCTAGCATACCAAATAAACCATAGAATCAATAAAAAAAACCAATTTTGAATATCAGATTTCCAATCCAAAAGACAATCATCCACATGATTCCAAGAATGAAGTGGCACTCCAAAATGCTTCCCCAATTTAAACCAGATTTCTCTATACATGAGAATTGAAAATAAAGGTGAGTGGCATTTTCTTCGGCACACTTACACAATGGGCATTGAGATGCAAGCCTTAAACCCTTAAGTTTTAAGATGTCATCAAAAGGCAGCATAGAAAGAAAGTTCCACCATAAAAAGAAGGGGATAGACGGGGATAAAAAAACATCCTAGATCAAATGCCCCCATTTCCAAGAATCAAAATTTAGCAATTCTTCTTATAACATATTTGTAATAGATAAATTGGATCTATTTTTTTTATAAAGGCCTATCATTTTTATGTTTATTTATTGGTATTTTGGAAATAAATTTAGTTCTGTCTCCCACCATTTCAATTATTTTCTCCACATTCCAATTCTCTTCCACGTAAAACCAGAAACCACAAAACCCACAAATTGCAATAAGCGTGGATGTTCACTCAAATTATCAACCCCTCAGTGATCATACCAAAAGGATATGTTACCATCACCAAGATCCCAATAAATAAACTTATTGGCTTTTGCTTTGGCACAAAGTATAACCTTCCAAATTTTTGATTCATTAGTCTTCCAATTAACAATAGTAGAATAAGTGGAATGACAATATTTATGATAAAGAAATTTAGCCCATAAGGACTCATCAGCCTAAATTTGAACCAAAGTTTGAACATATTATTTTCATAAATGTGATTGAAACTCTTAAAGCTCAAGCCTCCAACAAACTTAGGCTTACAAGCCTTAATCCAAACAGCCCATACTTTCCTAGAGTCATTGCCAACCCAAATAAATTTATTAAATATCCACTCCAGATTACTTTTAGTGGTCTTTTTAAGATTGAGAACCTATAAAGCATACGATGGTATGTTGTGAAGAACACTCTTAAGCAAAGTCAGTCTATCACCATTAGAAATAAAGATATTTGTGTTTGTTTCCTTCTACCTCTCAAGAGATTGACACCTAAATATTTTAGAGGGAGGGAAACAGAGGAACAACCAGTGTAGTTGGTAGCCCAGCTGACCAAATGTTTCTTCACAGACTTCCCATTGTAAATGTGGCATTTTGACTTATTAAAGAATAACCCATAAGTGTTTTAAAAATTATCCAACTTATTAGTGAGTAATTTGATTGAGGACTTACCAGCATTAATGAAGGTAATAACATCATCAGCATAAGTCAAATGATGCTCCTTGTGCAATATATTGATTAAACGTGAAAAGTAATCAAATGCAAAAATAAAGATAGTAAGAGTGAGTGAATCCCCTTGCTTTATTTCTCTTTTAGCAAAGAAAAAACCATGAGATGTACCATTAACCAAAACACTATAATAATTATTCTCCAACCTCTTTTTAATAAGCATGCAAAAATTCCTTTGAAAACCTCTAGCCACCAAAACATTTAAAATAAGATCCTAATTAATTGTGTTGAAAGTCTTTTTTTGTATCAAGTTGAATCACCATATTGCCCCCCTCTACATTTTTTATCAAGATATTCAAAAATTTCTTGATCTAGAAGTATATTATCAGTTATTTTTCTGCCTCTAATAAAAGTAAAGTGTTGGGGAGAGATAAATGTGGATAAGTGTGGTTGCAATCTTGACACGATAATTTTACTGATCACCTTAGAGATCACTGAAGTGACTAGTGAGGCATATGGTCCAGAAGTCAACCCAATTCAATTTATCATTGCCTTTTGGAATAAGCACAATAAGAGAATAGGTGAAATACTTACTAGGATTCTCTCAGGAAAAATCTTTGAATAACTAATACCACACCCGTTTTAATAATCTTCCAGCATTTTAAGTAGAAATCAGAAGTAAAGCCATCAGAGCTAGCAACCTTATTCTTATTGATGTCCTGCAACACATTAAAAATCTCTTCCTTAGTGGGAACATTACATAGTGAAAGGTTAGAGACATAATACCTTTCTCTTAAGAAAAGATAAGACTCCACAGGGGGGACAAGCAAGGTAGAATCAAAAAGGCCAGTGAAATAATGAACAACACTCATACCAATTTCCTTAGAATCAGGGATCAAGCCCCGATTAATATCCTTAATTTTAAATATGACATTCATGTTCCTCTTGTGCTTAAAAGTGGCATGAAAATAATTAGTATTTATGTCTTCATCAGCAAAAAGAGTATCGTTGGCCTTTTGTTTTAACATGCTTTCCTTTAGAGATATAACTTCAAGTAATGTCTTATGGGCATAAGCCAAATCCTCCACAAGGTCAGACCCACAATTATTCTGAGATTCAAGAGAGTCGACCACTTTTTGTGCCTCCATCACCTTGTTGTGAACATTTTCAAAAAACCAGCCAATTCCAACTTCTAAGTTATATGGCTACCTTTTTATGTTGTTTCCAGAGTAGGTGCCAAGGGCTACCTGCACCCTCAAACCTACATGCCTGCTCAATAAAATTTAAAAAGGATTCATGGAATATCATATAGTGAGAAATCAGAAGTTAGATGGTTTAGTAAGGAAAGCCAGGGTAAGTAAAATAGGATTATGATCAAGGGCGGCAAAATTAAGATGTTGGATAGAGGAGACAGTGAAATAATTTTAAAAATGGTCATCACCAAAAAATATGTCAAGCCTTTGGAAAGTTAGCCCCTCCTTCAAGTGAAAGGTGGGTCAGAGAAACCCAGGTCATAAAGATCAACATTAGAAATTTTGTCGCAGAACTTATTGATGAGAGAGATAAGTCACACCTCCCACCACTCAATTTTTTAGAAGGCTTCATAATCATGTTTAAGTCTCCACCAACCGCCTAATTCCATGTTATCATCTCCCCCATATGAACCAATTTATTTCACAATGTGGATTTATCTTGAAGATTGGAACTAGCATAAACAAGAGTGGCACAACCATGCAAATCATTCATAAAAAATGAAACAAGTACAAATTGATCATCATCTTTAACTTTGGATAGGTTGGCTTGGGGTTTCTAGAAGACCCAAATTTTGTTATTTTTATTACAAAAATGTATGTGGTGCTTAAATTTCCTCAGAATTTTATCTTTATTAACTACCACCAAAGGTTCTAAAATCTCAAAAATAAAAAGTTTATTGACCCTGCAAAAGTGTTTCATTCTATTAAGAGAGTAAGGGTCTTCTACTCCCATAATTTTTCAAATCTTGATGTTAAACATGATGTTTCAGCACACCCCTCCTAGATGCAAAAAATCTAGTGTGAGTGTGTAGCTGACCACCATCCGAATAATAACTACCTTCAGTGTTGATGTTCCCTTCATTCAAATGCATTAGTTCATTCTTCCTCTTCCCTTTATTTTATTTTATTTTTCCTGCTCAAGCTTGGCATTAGCTTCTAACACCCTATCATCCACCCCAACGGGGTTCACCGCACCCTCATTAACACCCCTCAAATTATCAACATCGTTAGAAGGAAAATCCCGACCAGCTCTATCAACCAAAAGGTAAAGCATCAACAAGCTCCTCGACCAAAGGAGCCTCATCTGCAGTAGAAACATTTTGTAAATTGTCAAAAATTTTATTATCTTTATTGAGTTGACCTGAGGGGTCAACAAAATCCATGACCAAAGGCACATCATTTTGTTTCTCTGTAATAACCTCAGACGTAACATTAATATGCACATGTTTTAAATTGGGGTGTAAATGATAGCAGAGATTGTTAGAGTGACCAAACATACGACATTGAGAAAAATAGCAGTGGTATTGCTCAATTACCACACGCAACCAATACCCTTGATAAGTTGAACCTATTCATACCTCCTCTAGGAAGGGTTTTGTATCGTCCCTCTCAACCAGGACCTTTGCCTCTGATGGTCTAGAAAGAGTAAACGTGGGTGTATCCATCTTTAAAGGCTTCCCATATATAGCTGCAATTGAGAAAAGTATCTTGTGATTGATGTAACATCAAACCTGTAAAATGAATCTAAACCAGAATAGTAGGTGGTTCTGTTTGAGGATTGAGTCCACGGTCCATTTCGGGATTTTCATAGCTCTATTGTAAATCCTCACAACCTACAAGCAAGCAGACGAGCATAATCCTCATCACCGTTTAATTGAATCAGAATATGCCTCCCATCTAAAAGACCAATCTTCCAGCTCTTAGTCAAACGCATTAACTCAACTTCTTTACGAATGACCTCAAGTTTGGGGTGACCATAAAGGAACTTACCAACCAGCACAAGCTGACAAGAAGAAGCAAGGATATTACATTCAACATCAGAGATAAAGATTACAGGCTTGCCATTTTTCTTATTTTCTTTCTTGAGGAAGTTATAATCACCACAAATATTCAACTAATCGTGAAAAACTTGCAAGAACAAACATGTTTTAGAAATACTAGAGCTATTTCAGCCGGCAAGAGCCTCGACGAAGGAGCTATCCAATGGCATTGTCCAAATCCTTTAATCACCGTTTAGTCACCAGAGCAAACCCTGCAACCTCCATCTTCTGATATATATATATATATATATATAAGGAGCCTAGGCTCCTATTTCATTAAAAAAAAAGCGATACAAA
>NW_018164688.1:587994-591779 GCF_001263595.1 Phalaenopsis equestris
ATATAATTTTATATTGATTTTAACTATAGGGCATGGACAACTCTCTCTATACTGAAAGCATTTCACACATTAAATTTAAGATATATAGAAAGATAATAATAAGCACATTTAGCTTTTTTTTAAAAAAAAAAAATTATGGTTAACTTATAAGTACTTTTGCAAAAGGAAATGATGGAAGGATTCTACTGTGACGATGTTATCGTTTATCACTCATTAAAGAAAGAAGGAAACCATGGAATTTATATGATTATAAATATTCATAATTCAAATACTAATTTTAAACATTTTATAAATATTTATAATTAATATTATTTTCTTACATAATTATTGCATGTTGTCTAGAGAAATACATTATAATACTTTTGTAGGGATGAATTATGTTTAGGTGGATCATCTCAACAGTCACATTTTGAATGGCGGTGCAAGTTTGTGGGAGGAAAGAAGGAATACATGGAGAGTTTATGGACAAAACTTGAAGGCATACATAATGATCCTTTATAGCTTATTTTCATTATGTAGGAGAAAAGCTATGAGAAATGATGAGGCGACATATTGGTACAATGACTAAGGATTTACAAATGCACATGAATGATACATGTGAAGATCAATGTAGCTTTGAATTAGTAGAGAAGAGGTAGCAGCTCACAAAAAGAAAGGAGGAGAGAGATGAGATAATTGTTTTATATTATTTTATTTATGTACTTAAACATTTATTTTCATGTTTTAACTTAAATGAAAATCAAACCATTTAATATTTTGTATTATATATTTCAACTTCATTCAATAATCTCGTTTTTTATTTATTTTTGTGAAATTTTATATATAACATATTGTTAATTTATCAACACATTTGGTAGTTTTTCAGCTGACTTTTTACAGAATAATCTCATTTTTCCTTGGTGTTTGTGGTGAAGATAACCTTCTGAATGGGTCCAAAGAATTCAGATTCCGCAAGGCTTATAAAATGCTACAAAAGATGGTGTACAGAACAACATCCCATGAATTTTTGGGTTCATCACAAATGATCACGACAAGATAAAATTCAAAAGTCTAAATTTTCTTCTTTTATTCTTCTAGATAAAGAAGAAATACAACGAGCATATGTAGCTCCACATGAAAAATAAAATGAACAGACATTGTGTAAATCATTTCAGATTGGTTGGATCAAGAACAATAGGATCTCAAAACTTAACCTTAAGAAACTAATAATTTTCTAAGACTTAATGACAATTCATGATCAGTGAACCAAATAAGTAACAACAAGTGCGATGAGCATGAGAGCATAAGCAATTCCCTGATCAATCATTTTGCCATCATGGTTCATCTGCGGCAGACCAACTGCTAGGGAAGAAGGCATGATCTGACCATGTGAGAGCTGCAGTAGCCCAGACAAAAAGAAGGTGAAGAAGAATAGACCCATAGCTTTGATGGAACTCATCTTTAAATGCTTCAGAAAAGATATGCAGCTAGTGGAAGTGTTAAATAACTGGAGAAAGTCTGTGAAACTCAACTTTTGCAGAGAAGAAAAGAGAAGGTAGAGAGTGAAGTTATGAAGCTCTTCTTATATAGATGTGAGAACTCAAATGATAGATGTTAGAACTGGATCTCGATCTCAATGCAATTTGAACGGTGAGTTTGACTTGGACAATAACCATAGTTCTTCTAAGGCCTTTTTTTAAGACTTAGTAATAGAATGTATATTAAATAATTTACAAAATTTGAGCAAGAAAAGTCTCCTAAACTCGAGAAATTTTACGTCGTCGTCCATACGCGAGCCACGAACTGACGACCGACGCGATGCACTGGCTAGATTTCTTTTTTTGTGCCGGTCTATCACGTCCGTTGTCCGTACATAACTCGCGTATGGACAACGTGTGCAAAATTTTTTCCCTAAACTGAGATAATGATAGTCCTAAATCCAACACAAATTTAAGAACTTTGACTTGAAGCCTCCAAATTTGAAAGCAAGGTCAGAGATATGGACAGAGTCTAATTTAAGAAATAGAAATGGCCAGGTCATTGCAGCTGTTCGTGTTCTCACTTTAGAATTCAACAAAGGCTAGAAGATTTTTTTAGAGATCAATGGATTTCTTTATCTAGTGAAAATAATAAAATAATTGAAAAAATAAATAAATAAAGTGGCGTATCCATAGACTGCTCTATTTTAGAATACATAAAGCATGACTGCTTCAGTTTGTGGAAGGTTGAAGATGTTCAAACATATTTAATTTGGAGTTTGCTTAATGTTGACTGGATATGATAATTGGGCTAATTAAGCATTCGAGTCCAAACGAAATGTTCTCATTTATATATATATTTGCCCATATATTATTTTCTCATTCTTTCACGCATAAAAAGTTATAATAAGAGGTTTTGTGCTTATCTGCTAGGGACCAAAACTAGATATATTTGGTGATCTCAAAATTATTGCTAGATGATCCTATAGATGTTTTATTTCCTCTTATCTTATCGACCAATATCTTAAAAATTAGACTAAAGTAATGGTCATTGGGAATTGATTTACCAGCTTAAAATCAATCCAGTGAAAATAGCACTGTGATATTAGAATAAGGCTTGCATGGCCACGCACCAAGTTTTCCTTCTTACCTAACTGAAGACCTTCAGGGAATCGGCTAAATGTATTTTTGATTTTTCACCTTTATTGTTCTATTTAGATGGTTATGATAATGACAAACTATTGACTTGATGGAACTTGTTCTTTGGATTTGTGTTCAAGCTTCATATTATTTAACATATTTAGTCAAATATGTTTGTACTATCTCATCATTATTATATCATTCACATGATTAATAAATATTACTAATATTTATTAAATCATCATGATGCAATATTAATATTTGTCCTAACATTAGATTATGATCTACAAACTATTTAGAAAGGTTTTTTTATTAATTCTTAATAATATTTATGATAAGTTTCTTATTATAAAAACCCATGTTATATGTATACAATCCATGTTTGTAGTTTGGTCTATTGATATCAAAATCACTTATACGTTAGTCCTCTATTTGGTCACCCAACACCATCCACAATAATACAATTGTGCCTCTCTCATCTTTAGATTTGGCGAAAAACAAAGGTCCATAATTAAATATTTACTAAGCCTTAATTAACATTAAATATTTTTTTCGAGAAAGGTGAGTCCTTTTGGGTAATATGAGTGATTCGAATCCACGACCTCATGGTGGGAAACTACACTCTTAACAACTTTTCTACGGATAAATGCACAATTAACATGAAATTAATATTTACAAAAGTTTAGAACCATGCATTTCTTTATTCTTCATTGGTTAGATCAGAAGATGATGCTCCATTAAAAAATACTGATTTTGTCCTATAACATTCTTATAGATGTCATAGAAGGGGTAAGAAGATGATGCTCCATTAAAAAGTATTGATTTTGTCTTATAACATTCTTATAGGTGTCATAAAAAGGGTAAAAAAAAAATTAAAATATCCCAAATAATTATATTAGATTTTCCTCCAAGAACTTCATGGCATTCAATGTTTTTTTATTGGAAACAAAAATTTGATATTCTTTGTTTATTAAATTGACCTACTATGTCATTGTTTTTTTAATTATTATACATGTTGTGATAATTATTTTGCTTCATATATATAAATAAATTGAGCACACGCGCACAACCAAAAACACACATGCACCTACATACATACATACATGCAATCACATTGAATGGTCTAGCTAGTTCAATTAAGCTAGCTTAAACATGCTCATAGCTAGGGGGCAAAGGAATAAAAAGAAT
>NW_018164689.1:0-4043 GCF_001263595.1 Phalaenopsis equestris
ATCGATTCATTTTGAGATAAAATGTATAAAGTAATAGCTAAGACCTCACTAGTGGTAGTTCTTGACGAACCTTCAAGCCCATGGTTGGTTCGAAGCTCATGCAAAAGAGCCAAAAAAATCGGTACGCTCATCCGGAAGATGTTGCGCAGTACCTTATCTGAAGAGGTCATGCATGGTGTTCGATGAATAGTCGAGCGATAGTATTCTAACAATAATATAGCAATCGCAACCTCCATTCTTTTGTGTCATTTTCGATATGGATTTATCCTGAAAAACCAACAATCATCACATAAATAAATTAAAAAGGCTATAGGTTGAGAAGTAGTTATAATATTTGTTAACCGAACAAACAACACATAAACATCATAATGCTAAGGCGAGTTCAACATATCAAGGTCTCTAAAATAATACAATAGCCGACATATCCAACAAAGTTCACAAATACAACAATTATTTTTGATGGAAAAACACAAGTATTGCACACGCAACTCAAGTCGAAGCCTCTTGAAAATCTACTTTCTTGTTGTTAGGCATTCAAGCACTTTACACATTTTAAAAAGAAATTGTTATCAGCCATAACTTCAGGCATGTCTTCTAAAAGGTTCATAAAACGATCAACACTGGGATCATCTACTTCTGGTTCAACAAGTTGTGAAGCTGTAAATACTTTTATCAGTTGGTTTATTAAGCCCTGCACTAATACATCTTTGTTTTTTATCTTTTTTTCCATCGTACGCCTCTTTGATTGGCATGTGGTCTCGAGCTCCCTCGGGTTTATGCTAGGACCTTCACCAGGACCCATAACTTGATCAGGTGTCAAGTCCACTGATATGCCATCAAACCCCAGCTCACTTGGGTTGAAGGTATTCTGCCCCATAGCTACAACACCCTTGAACATTACATCCAATTTGTCTTCCAATTCTTGGTCAATTCCACACACCATAAATTTTTTTGTAGTTGGTACTGCCTGCAATAAGAAATAGGGCATATTAATAAAAATTGCAAGCTAATTAATAAAGAAGCTAAACATAATGTGGGGGGAGGGGGTGAAAGTATTATCTCTAGTTTCTCCGCCCACCATTCTTCTGAAGCATCCACGGTACATTTGATGAGATCCTAACCCAATCATGTGGATCCTCATTTTAGTTCCTTCCATAACTTCTAGTCTTGTTTAGCTGATCCCACTTATTTTTTAATTTTAACCTGTTGTACTCACGACCGGTCATTTCCTTGAACTTCTTATAAATATTTTGCCACCCTTCTTTGTTAAAATAGGTGGTAGGCCGATTACTAATTTCAATATTCTTAATACATAAATTGCAAAAAAAGTATGTGATATATTTATCCCACATAGCTGAAGTAGAGGATTCTTTGTTCTTAGCCATAATTAGCTATTAATAAAATGATTCAATTCTCCAGGAATGCTTACAAATATTAGGCAATATTGAGCAACAATGTATAAAGTAGAAAGACAGAATTTTAAATCAAGTAACATAGCATTAGTGAACATTACCTAAGAAAACTGAATTGCCAAAAATGCTATCTCAAATAGGGTAGCTAGAAGAATAACTTTTTTAGCTTAAATTTTAAGCTAAATGTGATATCAAACAACATTAAGAAATATTACTCATCAGTCTCAAATCCATAAATGATGCTACATGTATTATCAAGAAACAAATTGCTAAATGTCCAACCCTTTCTAACGCTTCCATGGAAAAATGTCATCTAATGAGTTTATTCTCATTTCATAAACGGTCATAACAAAGAAATAACAGAAAGAGGGGGAAGAATAAAAATGTATTCGGGCTTTACATAACAACTTTCAAATTTCTTTAGATTTCTGCATTGTAAACTACATAATAACCGCACAGTAAAGCCAATAAGCCCCCAAGCATTGGTTCATCGTATGTAACAACCGCACTGTAAATCCCAAAAGCATATGTAACAACCGCACTGTAAATCCCAAAAAAACATTGGTTCATAACAACCGCACTATTAAATCCCAAAACATTTAACATATGTAACAACCGCACTGTACATCCCAACAGCCCCAAAACATTGTTTCATTGTTTTAACGTAAAGGTAAGATCAAATGCATGGATATACCATCCAAACACGGGTAGGATGTTACTAGCAGAAATCCCAAAAACCTCTAATCAAAGTACCCAAAACCAGACCCAACTCTCTCACGGCAAGTCCTTCCCCTGGACATCTTCTCCCCATTCCGAACGGAATCATCTTCTTTGTCCTTCACTAATGTATGTGATATCTTTATCGCACATAGCCGAAGTAGAGGCTTCTTTGTTCTTAACCATAATTAGACTATTAATAAAATGATTCAATTCTCCAGGAATGCTTACAAATATCAGGCAATACTGAGCAACAATGTATAAAGTAGAAAGGCAGAATTTTAAATCAAGTAACATAGCATTAGTGAACATTACCTAAGAAAACTGAATTGCCAAAAATGCTATCTCAAATAGGGTAGCTAGAAGAATAACTTTTTTAGCTTAAATTTTAAGCTAAATGTGATATCAAACAACATTAAGAAATATTACTCATCAGTCTCAAATCCATAAATGATGCTACATGTATTATCAAGAAACAAATTGCTAAATGTCCAACCCTTTCTAACGCTTCCATGGAAAAATGTCATCTAATGAGTTTATTCTCATTTCATAAACGGTCATAACAAAGAAATAACAGAAAGAGGGGGAAGAATAAAAATGTATTCGGGCTTTACATAAGAACTTTCAAATTTCTTTAGATTTCTGCATTGTAAACTACATAATAGCCGCACAGTAAAGCCAATAAGCCCCCAAACATTGGTTCATCGTATGTAACAACCACACTGTAAATCCCAAAAGCATATGTAACAACCGCACTGTAAATCCCAAAAAACATTGGTTCATTGTATCTAACAACCGCACTATTAAATCCCAAAACATTTAGCATATGTAACAACCGCACTGTACATCCCAACAGCCCAAAACATTGTTTCATTGTTTTAACATAAAGGTAAGATCAAATGCATGGATATACCATCCAAACACGGGTAGGATGTTACTAGCAGAAATCCCAAAAACCTCTAATCAAAGTACCCAAAACCAGACCCAACTCTCTCACGGCAAGTCCTTCCCCTGGACATCTTCTCCCCATTCCGAACGGAATCATCTTCTTTGTCCTTCACTAATGTATGTGATATCTTTATCGCACATAGCCGAAGTAGAGGCTTCTTTGTTCTTAAGTTCTTAGCCATAATTAGCTATTAATAAAATGATTCAATTCTCCAGGAATGCTTACAAATATTAGGCAATACTGAGCAACAATGTATAAAGTAGAAAGGCAGAATTTTAAATCAAGTAACATAGCATTAGTGAACATTACCTAAGAAAACTGAATTGCCAAAAATGCTATCTCAAATAGGGTAGAATAGGGTAGCTAGAAGAAAAACTTTTTTAGCTTAAATTTTAAGCTAAATGTGATATCAAACAACATTGAGAAATATTACTCATCAGTCTCGGATCCATAAATGATGCTACATGTGTTATTAAGAAACAAATTGCTAAATGTCCAACCCTTTCTAACGCTTCCATGGGAAAATGTCATCTAATGAGTTTATTCTCATTTCATAAACGGTCATAACAAAGAAATAACAGAAAGAGGGGGAAGAATAAAAATGTATTTGGGCTTTACATAACAACTTTCAAATTTCTTTAGATTTCTGCATTGTAAACTACATAATAACCGCACAGTAAAGCCAATAAGCCCCCAAACATTGGTTCATCGTATGTAACAACCACACTGTAAATCCCAAAAGCATATGTAACAACCGCACTATAAATCCCAACAACCCCAAAACATTGTTTCATCGTTTTAACAGAAAGGTAAGATCAAGTGCATGGATATACCGATCCAAACACGGGTATGATGTTACTATCATAAATCCCAAAAACCTCTAATCAAAGTACCCAAAACCAGACCCAACTCTCTCACGGCAAGTCCTTCCCCTGGACATCTTCCCCCCATTCCGAACGGAATCA
>NW_018164689.1:4366-12978 GCF_001263595.1 Phalaenopsis equestris
CCCGCTTTCAAGAAATTTTTCAGAATGAAACAATAATAAAAAAACTTCAACGATAAGACATCACAAAAAATCCAAATGCTAGTTATGACTCACCATCGATGACCAAATTCGTGCATATGAAACTCTTGATTCTTACGATAACCAAAGACAACTTACAGAACGATCAGATCGAATAGGAGAAGAGAGAAGAAAGTGTTAGATCTCCTCTGAGTGCGACAATAGGGCGCGATAGATATCGATCTCCTCTTCTAAGAGCGAGGAACGTTAGGGCACGAAATGGGGAAAAACGAGCTCTTATCGGAAAAACCGTGATTGCTAAGTCCTTGTACTGTTTGGACTTAGCAGACTCAAGCAACGGTAAACGCTCGATCGCGGTACATTAGGTGCGGGCCGCGGTACTGTAGAAAGGAGATTGTGTGTTTTACGAGGGGCACGAGGGGCACCCGAAACGCTTGAACCAAACTGAATGACTGTGTTTTCAAAACACACAATCAGCAAATAATCCCCCCAAACAGACCCTTAATGTCCTATTTATGATCAATTTCTATTTTCTATAAATTGCTTGTTTTATAAATCCAATCTTTTTTATTTTTTTAATAAACTAAAGAGTTCCTCCGCTGAAACGCGATATTTGCTCATGTAAATACCCTTCCACTCTCGCCCACCTTCGGCCGGCGACCTCGGAAGGAGAGAATAGCTATAGAGTTAGAGAGGAGGAGAGCATCTTGAGGCCTTGTATTAAGGTGTCGCTTGAGAGGGAGGCCATAGAAGGAAGATGAGGGCTCATCTCTATGTATAAGCTATGTATTCTCCATTTCTTTTGCCTTAGTGAAATATTTGATTGATTCCCTTCCGTGGACGTAGATCAAGTTGGATCGAACCACGTAAACGATCTGTGTTTGCTTGTGTTCTTTTTTCATCTCATTTCTATGCCAGGAAGTACATACCTCACAATAATTTTGAATTTTTTGAGTGCTATTAACGCTTTCAAGGAACTTACGATTTTAGGATCTTCTTCGGTGGTTGCTGGTGTTGTGGCCTCGGAATCTTGGGATTGATTTTGAATTTTTTGAGTGCTATTGACGCTTTCAAGGAACTTACGGTTTTAGGATCTTCTTCGGTGGTTGAAGGAATATTCTGTTTGGAATTTATAAGGCTCCTAGCATTTCGTAAACAGTTCATTTTGTTGTCTGTTTGTTATTATTATGGGAAATGTACATGAATACCACACAATTCTTATACGTTTACATGTCTAACATTTTATAAGGCTCCTAGCATTTCGTAAACAGTTCATTGTGTTGTCTGTTTGTTATTATCATGGGAAATGTACATGAATACAACACAATTCTTATACGTTTACATGTCTAACATCTAAAGATTGATATTTTCAGTTTTGGTTGGAGTTGTAATGAATGGAATGATGGTGCTTTGCAATCATTTTCCCTTTTCTTTTTGTGTTTTGGCAAGTTTTCATTGTAGATTTGGTTGAGACGGCGTTTTTATGTTTTTTATATAGCTAATGAATGAGCATTAAATGCTGGCGCGCTACTTTCAATAGAATATCTTTTCTTTTTTGTCATTATGAATGGTCAGCTTGATTATTGAATTACATCCTATGCTAAATGAAAGGGTCATAAACTTAAGAGATTGATGTAGATGTAGTGCTTGAGGAAATATGTGTAATTATAATATTCTCTGAGATAGATGACTTTGTGGAATATATGCAAATCTTCTCTAGGGTTCTATGTCTTATTACTTTTATGTATTTGTTGGATGCTTCTTGAGGAAAATATGGACATCATTGTGAAGAAATTTAGAACAATCATAATATTCTTTTAGGTTGACGACTTTGTTGAATATATGTGAATCTTCTCTAGGGTTCAATGTCTTGTACTTTTATTTATTTTGTGGATGTGGATATATGTTCTAGTGTTCACGTGTTAGGCATGAGCATATAGTTGGCTTTGTTCTACAAAGAGTTGGTATTGAAGTTCTTCTTTGTGTGCCTTATCTTTCTCTTTATTGTGTGCCTTTATTGAATCCATGTCTGTCATCAATTTTATTTTCTATTTTTAATTTTTATTTTTTCTTTTTTTTTAAGATATGTTTGGTTAGTATAATTTTTCCATGTTTTTATCTTTTGTTTATGAAAAAAATTACTTTTTTTTAAAATCACTCAAGACAATTAAGAGGTATTTTGAGTATTTTTAGAAATAATTACCACATCCAAACATATTTTAGAAGTGTTATGAAGAAAATGGGAGACATTATTAAAGGTTTGACAATTTTTCCACACACCCAAAGTTTGTGAATAAGGTAAAAGTCCGACAAATTTTAAAATGTGCCTCAAATTTTGCATTATTCGAAATTCAGTCGATTCAATTTTATAAAATTCTATGTGTAAAATTGATAAATAGCACTATATATTAATTATGAATATAATGGGAGATATAAAATTAAGAAGTTATAAGTTTAATAATTTAATTAACCTTAGATTATTCCCTAATCTCCCTTACATGAAGATATTGACATACAGAAAAATCCAACTTACATCGAAGAGCCTGAAAGAATATTAGACATTGATGTAAAAAAGCTAAGAAACAGACATATTTCTTTCGTCAAAATAAAGCGGAAACAAGAGCCTGAAAAAGAAGCCTTGTGAGGATTAGACATTGATGTAAAAAAGCTAAGAAACAGACAGATTTCTTTCGTCAAAATAAAGCGGAAACAAGAGCTTGAAAAAGAAGCCTTGTGAGGAAAAAAAAAAAAAAACTATGACAGAGTTATCCCTCTCTCTTCAAGTAGTTAGAAATTTGTAGGATAAAATTTGGATAAGGAATGGAGAGCTGTAACGACTAAAATTTATGAATCAGGTAAAGGTTCGACAAATTTTAAAATGTTCTCAAATTTCTCATTTTTCTGAAATTCAGTTGAATCAATTTTATGAAATTTTCCTAGTCAAATTGACCAAATTGATATATAACACTATATATTACTTATGAATATAATAAGGATATAAAATTCAGAAGTTATAAGTTTGATAATTTAATTAACCTTTGATTATTTCCTAATCTACCATACATGCAATGTTCCTAATTAACCTCTGTTCGCATTTTTCAGCTGTATGATAGATCAGATGGCTGAAATCCATTAGACTTTCACTAAGGGCTGCATTTCCTCTTGATTTTTCTCCACCCACGAGTTCTTTCACTCGGTTATTGTTCTTTGTCACAAATGGAAAGCCGGCGCGACCCGCTGAGTGTTGCAGATGACCGTTCAGGGGTCCAAAAGGAAATATAAAGGTACAAATCCCTCTTTAACGCTATTCTAAATATTGCTTTTTCTTCCTCTTGTTTCTGTTTTGAAGTTTGCCATGAATTTGTGTAATCTTTCATTTTCGTTAGCCTTAACAGGTGTCAAACCTGTGTCAGAAGTGTCAAACTTAATTTGTAAGCTTCCATAAGGGCTATTAGAACAATTTAAATGAGAGAAAGGGAAGAGTGAGGTGTTATGAAAAAAATAGGAGAAGAATAAACGGTGTCAGAAGAACAAATTTATGTCGAGAAGCATTCGAGATATTTTTTGGCAGATAAGTTATGCTTTTCGTTAAATCATGAAATAAGCTATGATTCCATACATTTCTACAATATCTATGATTTTTCAAGTTATTTACATGCGATAGCGAGCTCGAGACGAGCTTGTGGGAACTCGTTGTAGAGTTATTTTGTCTAGTCAGGTGAAATAATCTCGTGTTAACTTAAGAGAAATAATTGTATATAGGTTTTCATGTGATTCCATGTTTGACACTGATGTATTTAGAATTTTTTGCATCTTATGGATGAATATCTGCATTGAATGTATGAATGATAGTTGACTTCCCCTTTACGATAGATATGATGTCATTATGCTATGATACAGATGAATGTGCTTATAAAATTAATTGTCTGCAGGTAATCATTTGATATGATTTATGTATATGATATATGAAATGCTTATGAATGTTTGCTATAAGTATTATGTTTTAAAGACTATCATGAGTGATGTTATGAGTAGACTATTAAATGAGTCTTGTAAGTATATTATGCATGAATGCGATATTCATAGCTCCTGGTGTTTAGACGTCGATGAAACTCTGAAAATTGTTGTGATCAGACGATGACAAAACATAAGAAATTGTTGATATCAAGGGGGTTATTGATATTGCTATGTTGTGAACCCAACTTTTATCAATAGTTAATATGACTTTTGGGGCAAAGTAATGCCCCATGATATGACAGGACATAAAAATAGTTGAGACCTATATATTTAAAAGTGACATTGCTATGAACAAATTTATGATTCTTATGCACAAGTTTATGATTACATGTTGATGACTATACAACAATGAATGAAATAAATATTTTATACAACAGTCATGATTTTTTATACTACTTGCTTTTCTTACATTTGCTATACGATTATATCATTTTATGGCTTGTTTGTAAGCAAGTAAGCATGTACAGACATGCAAGCATAACTTTGTTTTTTTTTGGTGTATAAAACCTTTTTTTAACATTAATTATTTTGCTGAGCTTGTTATTGCTCACCCCGCATTATTTACTTTCAGTAAGGGATAAAGAGCACTAGAGCGAGTAGTCATGTGTGACTTGTATAGTTTTTTGCAGTTATAATTCTGGAAGCTTATATAATCATTTGAGTACTTATTTTATTTATATTAGATTTAACAACTCTGTATAGTTTATATGTTTTGATGATACGATTTTTCACACATTCGAGTATGTATGAAAATTAATCAAATAAATTGTATTAAGTATGTTTGAGGCAATTTAGTTACATTAGTTCATTGTCTAATTAATCCTGATTTTGTTAATTAGGACGAGTGTTAGTGGGAATTAGGCTGGTCGAATTGTCTGCCTCTGCGCATCTCAGTCGACTCTTAAAGAGGGGGGCAGTTATGGTGTGACAACTAGGACCCCAACCTGACTCTTCTCTCGCTGAGATGCGAAAGACAATGAGGTTGCTAGGGCCTCTTTTGAAGCTCATTTTGAAGAAAATACAAAGACAAGAAGCTCATTTTGAAGCCGGATGCTGAGTCGATGAAGATGGAATGAGTCAAGGAAAAGCTGAATATTTTTCATTCGAAGCTCTCTTGAATCTGCAATCAAAGTCGAGACAACAAAGATTGCGTGCTTCAATAATTCTAATAGCATTATAAACATATGATTGTTATTATTTTTGAGCCACTTGAAACTCTTACTTTAATGCTTAAGCTTTATGAGTTGAATACTTAGTTTGGTTTTGAAATATAAATTTTTTATTGTTGATGAGAGTATGCATGTTGTGTGAATTTTGTAAATGCTCTTTCTGATTAAATGTTTAATGCAAAAAAGTTCAATTACTTGAGCTGCATGTTGGGATACCAGTTTAGTACAAAATTCCTTCACATCATTATTTGAATGGTTCTTCAGGATACTAAGTGCTCGTTTGAGGTGTCTTTGCCGTTGAAGAACTTTCTTTTAAAACCTATGGTATGAAAAACTCCATTAACCAGGGAAGGTCCGACATACGCGATGATCGTTTGTGAAAAAAGCTTCGATCAAGAACACCTAAAGCGACGCAGCGGAGAATTTCACCATTGGAATGAAGGAATGTGATCCAGAACGGGGGGATGGAACTCCTTGATCGCAAGCTGAAAACGGAGAAATTTGTTGTTCACCCTAAAGCTCTTTCAGAGACGTCGAACCACCAAACGAGTCGCCGGCGTTTGCGCGATGTTTTATGGATAGCAACGGAGGTGTATTGTTATTTCAAACGAAGCCTATGAGTCTTGAGGGGCGCTTCTTCTTTTAGTAAGGGCCGTACAGGAACGATTTACTGTTTATAAATTTTTCCGCTTCATTGTTTTGCCTGTATGGTTTGTTGTTTCTATCGTTTTGTGTTTTTGATATTTTGCTGATAGTTTTTTTTACTGATTCCTATTCCAAATCTTAATTAATGGTTAGTTTGATTAATCTTTTTTGTTCTATCACTCTGTTCGACCCGTTCTTTCCTTTTTTAATGTCAACATAGTGATTTTTTTCCCATTTATTTAAAGTAACAAGTTTGTGCATCAATTAATACTGATTTTGAATTTCATTTTAGATTTTTCAAATAAGTTTCTTATTTTCTGATGGCCACGTAGCCTTTGTAACTTTTTTGATTCTAGTGTTTTCATTCTCTGCCAGAGATTCAGTTTTACTTTGAGGATTGGGGATATATTTCCAGTTGCCAAATCTAGCCATCATAAATTCAACTCGACGACAAAATTCATATGGCTGGATATCCGCTTGGGGATTCTTTATTCCATAGAATGGATAAAAATGGACAGCCTAAAAGTTCTGAGGGGGAACTTGATAATTATGGGGCCAGGTGGTACTTTTCAAGGAAGGAAATTGAAGAGAATTCTCCATCAAGGAGGGATGGCATTGATCTGAAGAAAGAAGCATATTTCCGGAAGACATATTGCACTTTCTTGCAGGATTTGGGCATGAGACTTAAAGTGTAAGCATTTGTGGCTTATATTTTTACCTTTTTTTACTACTTTTAAAATTATGTTATCACCAAGATTTTTTTCTTTTTCTTTTGTTATATCAAATTTAATGGCGCCGTAATGGGAGAATGCTTAAAGTTGTTGTTCTACTTGTCATTTTTTAAAAATGCCTTTACTCTCTACTTTTTTGTCGTGTGGCCGAAATTTATTGTCTTTTACATTATTTATTTTCTGATAAAATTACTAAGACTTTGATGTAGGCTTCCTCCCTTAGAACATATATCAGATGCTTAAATTATCTCAAAATGCTTGTTTTTTATTTTATGCTTGAAATTGTTGACAGGGAGAATGAAATTCATGTTCTATTAAGAAACCCAATATTTTGACATGGTAGCATTGCGAAGTTCAGCTTCACGGTGTTTTTTTTTAAATGAAATCTAGATGTTGATAAACAGTTAATGCTACTGAAACAATCGAACTTACAAGGCTATGATGGAATTACTGGCCTACTTGTGGTTTTACATTAATATAATACAAGACACTAAGTATTTCTTGATGATAAAACTTTCTTGATAGTTTAATATGTGACGCAGGCGCTACCATCACCCTAATACGGGCGCTAAAAACGTTTCGAGCACTAAAAGCGGTTTGTGGGAAACCGCGCAAACTCCAAGGGAGTGGGAAACCGCGCGAAGTCGCAAAAGCGGGAGAACCCGCGTGAGAGGAGCAGCGCAATTCAGAGGGGCTATTTCGCACCGGGAAACCGCGCAAACTCCAAGGGAGTGGGAAACCGTGCGAAGTCGCAAAAGCGGGAGAACCCACGTGAGAGGAGCAGCGCAATTTATAGGGGCTATTTCGCACCGATTCTTTTTTGGGAAGAGATTTCAGGATTCCTTTTGTCGTTTCCACCCTTCTTTTGTGTAGAAGCTTCCTTCATTCGGGGGAGCCTAAAGTTGTTGTCCTAGGTGTGTGGGGAGTCAGTTCTTAGTGTGCTTACTTTTAGATCTCTTGTGTGGAGTTTCTTTCTCCGTTGTGGGTTGTATCTGAGGTGTTGGTGCTTCGGCTATATCCTCTCCAAGGTGGTGATTGTATCCTCCCTTTTACCTTCCCCAAACTTACTACTCCCCACTCCTCAATTGTCGAACTCTCCTCCGTCCCCCTAACACAGAGTCATTACCCCTTCCTGCAGGTTATTATTGTTGTCCCACCTTCCTAATTCCTTTCAAACTCTACCCAATCCTCTCCCCTGCAACCACTCCCACTATCGCTGTCGACCACCTACAACTCTTCCCACTTGCTATCCCTACAGTTCCGCAACCTCCCTTCGCTATCACTCGCCTCCGGTGGCTGTCGTCATCCCTCCCAATCATCCCTATCCCTCTAGTCGGCCTCTACCAACCATTTGGAATAATTTATAAGTGTTTGCTTATGTTGCTTTTATGTTTGTGTTGTTATTTCCATTCGAGTCACATTTTGTAACCCTATTTTATTATTAATGATTGTGTTTCTGTTATTTTTCCTACTAGTTCCGGTATTATTTGGTATCAGAGCTAGTTCAATCCCAGTCTTATCCTGGGTCTCCTAGCATCCGCCCTTACCCAAGCTAGCTCTACCAAATTTTTTTCTGTCGATTCCTAACCCTAGCCATGCCACCGTGAAGAGGTACGCTGGATTCGACCTGGGAAGAAATTCAACCAGAAATCTGTCGTCTACAATGGAGACTAGCAAAGCTGGATGACGGAAACAAAGAAGAGGTTACCTTCGTCCGTGATCGAGAGAGTCAAAGAGAAGATAGGGACAAGGAGATGAATCCGTTTCACGGGGAAGATCACAGTGACGAGGAATATCGACCATGCGGTTTTGGTATCCAATATCAAAGGAGGCCAAGAGAAGAGGTTGACGAGGAATATCGACCATGCGATTTTGGTATCCAATATCAAAGGAGGCCAAGAGAAGAGGTTTTTTATGAAGGACAGCGAAACTTTGGCATCAAGATTGTCCTTCCAAAATTTGAAGGAGGTATGGATCTCGATGAGTTTATCGACTGACTATTATCAGTTAAACGGATTTTTGAATACAAACG
>NW_018164689.1:13078-15150 GCF_001263595.1 Phalaenopsis equestris
TTGAAATAATGAAGCTAATAATCAAACATAATCTCGAAAATTTCAGCCATAATTGATTTTGATAGTGTGTAATCTTTATTTCATCATTAGTTTCTTGTCAGGAAGAGGGAGGGAACATCAAGGCTTTTATGGAAGTTGGAGTGTACTTTAATTAAGTTTATATGGAATCCAAAAAATGGAGAAGTTGGTCATGCACAAATGCATTTTGATTGGAGCTTTTCTTGCTTGATTTTGATCATCAAATTATCGAATTTTGAAAGAGGTGACCGACAATGCAAATAGGGAATGTAGATCCAAAAATTTCAGCCATGAGGTGACCGACAATGCAAATAGGGAATGTAGATCCTACCCTTCATTATGTTCACATTGCTCAATCTCTGCCTTCTTGTAATTGCGTCATGTGATCAGTTCTTATGTATTTGATCTTCATCACCATACATTTATGATTTTTTTGTGCTGCACAATCTCCTTCAAAACTTCAAGAACTCTTCTATGCAGCTTTTAAATTGTTATAGAATTCATAGGAAGTATCTTATTTGAACAATAATCAAGCAACTCTTGTAAGTAGGCATGCCTTGCGTTGAATGAACCTGAACTCATATATGCTTTTATAGCTTGAACACATTTTTCTATGATTTTTCTCTATTGTAGGACTAACATAGATGCCTTGATTACAATTTTTACTTCTAGGGGGAGTCGTTTGCTATTTTGGATTAGGTTTAATGAGTGTTACAATGGGTAGAATAGGTTCAGATGGTGTATGTTGTCCCGGATAATTATATTTGTTGGTTCAATGGATGAAGGATTAGGAGTATAAGCGACTATTGGCGGAATAAATATTTTATTTAAGAGAACGGATTTGTTTTAAAGTTTGTTGGAAGTTTTGGGGAGGTTTTTATATGTTGGATTTAATTTAGGGTTTTGGGATAGTGGGAGGTGGATGGGCTTGAGAAAATAATTGATTTATTTATTTTTACTTATCTTCCGTCAGTGTATATATCAAAATTATCTTTATTTTATTACAAAACCTTACATTTGGTTGGCTGTAAATAATTGAGATTTTATGATGGGAAAAAAATTATTGAAGTTTGACTAGAAAAAAATTTGGAGCTCCTGTAACGTTAATCAAGCCAACAATAATAACATAAAACGATTAAGTCCTTATCATCCTCGCCTATAAGAAGTGTTTTGCAGAACTTGAAGCTTGCGTTAATTGTCTTGATGTACTATTCAAATCTTCTAGGTTTTAAGTTTGATGGCTTGAGAGTGGTTGATTTTTAATTATTTTTTTGTTATTTTGGTTGAGATGTTTATGTTGAGTTGTAAGGTGACCAATGAGGGTTAAGTGGAGGTTATGTTGTCGGCCACTAAGGAAACCCAAGCTTAGATTGAGAGCTATAATGGGAGAAGATGATATGATGCAATAGAAATAATGGGGGTGTTAACGATAATTGTATTGCAACCTCACTAAAGAATTACAAGTAGTCATAGGGCTGAAAAGATTTAAGCCAAAGCACTTCAACGGTGGAGAAGATAACCAAATATAATCCATGGAGAAGAAAATTACTAAACAAAACTTCAAAACACTTACATGAGCACAGATAATTTTATCTTTTCATGAATGAAAAAGTCTTACATGCCACTTATGTAGTGAAAGTCAAGTCTTAGGGAGGGTAGACAACCACAATTTAAAAGGAAGGCTATAAGCTAAATAAAATATATCATATGAGTTCATGGCATTGAAGGATCAGCCATGACAAAAATGGAAAGAAAATAACACTTCAAGAAACAAATAATCAAATTCAAACTTTTTCATGCCAAATTTGGAAAGAGAACAATCTTCAATCCACTATGTTTTTCTTACATGAAGGAGGAGGGGATGTCCAAGATGTCACAACCCGGCCTGAGGCTTGAAGTTAATCAAGACAGAAATAGACGGGCAGACGGTGGAAATTAAATTTGTTTATATTTATTTACCATTTAATAAATGAAAGAGTCATTAATCACATTAAATTAAAAAATATATTTAAATTTAGCTCATTATTAGTTATACACATCTTCTATAAATATTT
>NW_018164689.1:15250-16128 GCF_001263595.1 Phalaenopsis equestris
TCATTATTAGTTATACACATCTTCTATAAATATTTACTCTTCTATCACTCATTTAATCACTTAATTAAACCTGAGATATTAATTTAAAACAACATTAAGATAAATAAAGGTAGTGATACTCTCACTCTTAAACTATAATAATACAAGAGAAAATAAGAGTTATCTGCATGTGAGTTAGCTTTCAATAAATCAATATAAATATTTGATGTTATTCAATGAATCTTACAATGTCAATGGTAAAACAATATCATTATATATCAGTGCAATCATCACAAGAGTACCTTATAAAAATTTATACAAATTAAAGTACTTCAATATTAATATTCTTTTTCATTTACATGTATAGGTATCTTAGCGTTTCTCTGCTAGTGTCATAAAGGGGTGACTCCATCATAGTTAGCCATGCACATACAAACATTCTATGAAAATCAATATTTACTAAAAATATATTTCATCTTTATTTGCGTAGCAGACAATATATCTATAAATCATTCAATATTTATGATTTGAATAATGTTGTACACAAATATCATTTCTATAATTTGAACAAAATTCGCTAAAACTCAAAATTCTGAGTTTGCAGTAATTTTAATATGACTAATGATAGTATTACTAAATGCATTTGGTCTAGAAGAAGCAAAATATTACCATTGTTTATGTATTGTTTATGAACAAGAGTACTTGCCTCGATGTTAATTAATTTGTTATTTGATTTGCCTTGATGTCAACTCTTCTAAAATTGGAAGCCTATAATAAACATGAGTATTCATTTTACAAAATTTTAATTAATTATTATTTTAATTTGCTATTAAATTTATATTATTTAAGCATTAAATTTTCATTATTTTTCTTTATGTAATCTTATATATATATATATA
>NW_018164689.1:16388-29678 GCF_001263595.1 Phalaenopsis equestris
GCGACAGCTTTATATATATATATATATATTCTAAATATAACATTTTAATTAAAATTTTTAACCCTCACCTTATAACCTTACTGATGGTCAAGGTCTTTCAGTCGAGCAACACGATTTCCGGTCCTCTGTGCACAAGTGCTTCTCCGGCTTCAGCTTTTTCTTCTTCCTCTCTGCACACTAGCTCTGAATCGCACGAGGACTCTTCCAAAGTGCCTCGACGCCTTCCTCTTCAACGGTTTGAAATTGACGTCAGCCTCTCCTCTATTCGACATTGTTGTTGCCGCCTCATCCCCAAGACACCGACGCCACCGATGTCACTATTCTCCTCCTTTCTTCCTCTTTTTTTCTGCGATGGTCGACTAGGGTTTAGTCGAGCGTTTAGAGCTTTCTTCCCTCCCACTTCATTTATTATGTGTGCGAGCACCACATCGTTGCCCTACACTGTCCGATGCAGCAGGCAAGTTGACTTCGAAAGTCTAAAAGTGAGTCACCTCCTTGTTTTCCCGACCCTTCGTTTCAATTTCCCAAAGGTTCTACGCTTCTTCTCCCCCAGTAGCTGAAATGAGATGTTATTAACTTTCCCACTTACAAAAATTTTATCCTTGAAATTTATAAACAAATTGCAAGTCATATTTTATTAAACAGGTCGACATAAGCTATCCATAAATTTTATGGTGAAAACTGCAGGTCATTTATTAAGATGAAAAGTAATCAATATAAGGTAAAGACTCGACACAAGGCGGCCCAATTATAATTCGGATAACAACACAAAGTTACTAAAACTAGAAAGTATGCTAGGAAATACCCTTATAAGAACATGGCAAACTCACCGAGCCTCATCGCTGACAACAACAATAGTCTGGCCAATAGAAGGACAATATCTTAATATATGACTAGACTGACGATATCAATTGCAAGTGTTAGAGCCCATCAAACATTCATGTTTATGTTGTCTTCAAAATTTGACATAATTGACTACAGTACCGTGAGTCGTGCCTTTGCTAACTCCACCGAATTATTCTAGGACTTCTTCTCATTGAAAAAAAAAAAAATTCACACATTACCAATTCCTATGTAAAAAAATTGGTCAGATTTAAATATTTATGCAAAACTGAAAACATGCTTCTCTCATTTTAAAGAATAATGCAATAGCCCTTAATACTTGTAATCTCGTAAGAAATATATAGAACAAATTTTAATTTTAGCGATAGTCAAGATTCGCCCTATGAAAAGGAAATTCATGCGTAATAAAATTGACAAGACTTCAATCACACATGCACACCAATCACTAAAACAATTTAGTAATTGAATATTGATAAAAACTACCAAATAAAAATTTCATACTTTATATCGGGACAAGGAAACTTGTCCTCCAAGTAGTTGTCAAGATTTGTGAAGTACTTGAAGAATCCACATCTAATAACACACACAGGAGTTGAGAGAAACTAAAATTTTATGTCACTACTAAATATTCTTTGTTTTTTATGTGCCTCAAAGGTCCTATAAATAGCACATGAAGGGCCCAAAATAAAAATATCTTAGTTGGAAAACCATACTTCAATGATATTCCAATGTCAATTGGAAAAAAACAAAATTATATGATAAAACAGGAGTTTTTGAGCATTAATTTTGAGAAATAAGCTGAAGTTGGCTTCTGTTCAATAATCAATGAGACATGCCCCTAGCTGAATTCACCATCACCTTTAGTCATGTCCTAACAATTTAAAATTGGCATTTTGAGTCGCCATTTTTTCTTCATTCATATTGGGTACTGTTTGAGGTGTTAAATCATTATTCCACAAATTATTTAATAAATTCTATCCTGAGTTTAATTTTTGCTAAGTGTTAATATAGTTAAACTAAATCTTTTAGTTTAATTTTTTAATGCAAAGCAAGAAGTATGTGCTTCAAAGTTAAAGGCGTGAGTATCAAGCTGAATAGCCTTTGAAACATGACTTCATGGCTAACTTGCGAGCTTAAGGTAAAAAAATAAAAAAAGCAAAAATAAAAAATAAAAAATAATAAAAAAGTATCAAACTGAATAGCCTTTGAAACATGGCTTCATGGCTAACTTGCGAGCTTAAGGTAAAAAATAAAAAAAAGCAAAAATAAAAAATAAAAAATAATAAAAGCAAAAAAGGAAAAAAAAAAACCTCTGTACCATAACACTATCGTGGGAATAGCTACCTAGGAGACGGGCCAAAATAATCCCTTTTTTTTCTTATGCTTTCTCTCCTGCATTCTTTATTCCTTTTCAGTTCTTTTATATATTTATGTTGTATTAGGGTTTGGAAATCAAATTTTTTGGTGTTTTGTGTTGGGACAACCACTGACGTCTCTTCTTCTTCTTGAGCGTTGTATCCTAGGATTTCAAGTGGCGTTTTTGCTGTATCTTGGTCCCTAGGTGGTGTGTATCTTTCCCATCCCTTTCTGCAGTCTCCCCACATCACTCTCGGCCGCTCTTCATTGTAGCAGCTACCCAGGACAGCATTCTAGTTGCTGTTTTTTGTGGTTCCAGCCATCACCATTACCCTCTCTTCCCCCTGCTTCGCCACCCTAGCTGTATAACCCACCAACATCGTTGTCATCGCTATCCAACCATTTGATACGGCTGCCGACACCCATAAAGTCCAGCCATCACCATTGCCCTCTCTTCCCCCTGCTTCGCTACCCTAGCTGTATAACCCACCAACATCGTTGCCATCGCTATCCAACCATCTGATACGGCTGCCAACACCCATAAAACCCTTAGCCTTGCTCTTTTCTTGTAGCCTCCAACTTCCCAGCCACCTCCCCCTCGCTTCCGGCTTGCCGCCGCTCAAACAGTCCCTTATTCTTGATGTTCCAATCCTCCTACAGTGTTGTTGCCATCAAGGAAAGCTGGGAACAACTCCTTCCTGTTGTTCCGCCACTACCCACCCAAACTCTTCGTTGTCACCATACAAGACAACTATATTTGCTTTTTCTCAACATTTTCACCACTACCCCTTGTTACCACCAGACTCGCCAACCATTCCAATCCACCTAACCTCCATCACCCTTGTGATACACTTTAGTGTGGTTTGCTTGCGTCATGTTATTGTATTTTTACTTTCAAGTGTGTTAATTGTAATCATTTATTTGTTTTTTTGTAATATTATTTGTTTTTTTGTTGTGGTTTGGGTTAACACTAGTATTATTTGGTATCAGAGCTAGCCTAATCTTAGTCCCATCCCAGAGTTTCTAGCATCTATCATACCCATATTCTATCTCTACCAAAAAATTTCTCACTTTGCATCAACATTACACATCTTCCACTTAACCACACCCAAAACCTGGCTCTATTGCCAATGAGATGATCGTCAAAAGTTTGATCGAGGGGAAATGACAGAATATTGTTTATGAAAAATTCACAAAGTGGTGTTTAGAGGATTTCTAAGAAATATATGCAGTGAGAAATCCACTAATTATAACAGAGTCTTGCCACCTTCAAGAGAAGGCAATCTGGATGAGTCGCTTGTAGCACAATGGTGATTTGTTAGATCGAAGGAATGAAGTGAATCTCTTCCACCATGCAGGTTCCTTGGATAAAAGAACCTCTACCTTGAAGATGTGACCTGAAATATCTAATTTTGAAGTAAAGGTGGATTTACTATATTTTGACAACTACATAGATCCGAAAGAGTTTATCGAGTGGCTTTGAATCTTGGAATTTGTCTGTGTATTAGGGTGTCCCTCCGGACGGAATGGTGAAGCTAGTCGCCTTTCACCAACAAGTTAAAGAAGAGCGTATTATTTTTGTGACAAAATTTAAAGGTACATACGCCAGCGTGAGGGACATGATCAGATTACTACCTTGTCTAAGATGAAACGGGAGATGCAGTGTCAGTTCCTACCAGCTCATTACAGACTGGATGTTCAGACTCAAGCTTCAAAAGTGAAGAGACCACATCATCGGACGACTATCACATCTTACAGACTGGGTTCAACTCCAGGATCTTACAACCCGAGTACACATAGGAATACATCCAGGTTGACCTCGTCTGAAGTGACACTAGTTTAAAGGGGAAAACAAAGGGCACCAACCAACATGCCAAAATTGTCTATGCCGGGAAATATTTCAAGTGTCACAGATTTGGGCAAACTGAATCAAATTGCACAATAAAGAATGTTGTCTTTCATAGATCAGAGAGCAGTTGAAGAAATAAACAGTGACCTCAGAGAAGATGAAGATGTCATAGATGATTCTCAACTTCCAGTCGGAGGAAGAGATGCCAACAATTTCAGTTGAACCACCTAGGAGAGAGACTCCAGCTGAGTTGATGGTAACTATTCTAGAAGACAATGAGTATGTGGTAATGAGTGTTCAAGCATAGTATGAGATTGTGGTGTCTCGAGCTACCATTTTGTAGACTTTGAGAAGAGCATCAACCTGACTAGTATTGGATGTCCAAAAGAGTCATGAGTTTTGGGAGTTGATAATTAACACAAAGAAATCTCAGATAAGAGAAATTCAGACTTTTCAGATATATAGGTTGTTTCCTTAGTTGGCCCTACTGAGGGAGGTCCAATATGTTCGATATGAGACTCTTTTGTACTACTTTTGACAACCATAGGGAGTCATTGGGGTATCAAATTCAGTTAAGCAGTATACCCATCGACAGCTGATCAGGCTGAATGGATGAACCAAATTGTTAGAAATCACCTTAGGAGCTTTGTAGGAAGGAACTTCCTATAGTGGGATCTAGGCCCTTTCAGTGAATAAGATGTGATCTCTACTGAATGATTATACTTCGGTGTGGTCTAGCCTGTTATAGATTTTATCCCAGAGTTGATTTCTTATTACATGCTTGTTTATCAGATACACTTGGACGAGTACAAAGAGTGGAAGAAGCCAATTATAGATTTGATCACTTGAGGCTTGGTTTTTGAGGGTACACATCCACGTATAGTTCCATTTATGATTGTCAAAACAAGATGAATGCCTATCAAGTAGTGTTTTAGAATTTCAATGCCAACCGAATTGAGATTACAACGTTTAGCCACCTTTAACGTGGTTGAATTGAGGTAATAAGATAAGGAGATAGAAGCTTCGCGGATTAGGTTGAAGCTCCCCACAACCCGGTTAAATTGATGAGGGAGCTTACCACCAAAAAAAAAAAACCTCACCGCAATACTATAGCTGCTACAATACGATGGGAATAGCTATCGCTGGAAACAGGTCGAAATAATCCCATTTTTTTCTTATGCTTTCTTTAATATTATGTTTCATTTATTTTTAGTAATTTTCTATATGTGTTGTATTAGAATGTGGAAGTCAGTTTTTTTTTGGTTTTTTATATCGGACAGCTTTTGACATCTCTTCTTTCCTTCGAGGGTTGTATCCTAGGGTTCCAGATCATGCTCCAGCTGTATCTTGGTCCCTAGGTTGTGTGTATCTTCCCTTCTCTATCCCCTTTAGCATTCTCCCCACATCGCTCCAAGCCGCCCTTCATTGTTGTAGCCGCCCAGGACAACATTCTGGTTGTTTCTTTCTCGCCATTGCCTTCTCCACCTCACCCACCACCCACCCACCAACATCGCTGCTGCCGCTGTCCAACCATCCGATACCGCTGCCATCACTCAGAAATCTCTTCACCTTGTTGCTTTCTTGCAGCCTCCGGCCTCCAGCCTCCCAGCCACCTTCCCTCCCTTCCGACGTTGCTGCTGCCCAAACTGCCCCTTGTTCTTGTTGTTCCAGCCCTCCCACTGTGTCGTCGTCGTTCAAGACAGTCAGGGAAAATCTCCTTTCTGTTGTTCCGCCGCTACCAACCCCAACTTCTCGCTGCCACCATCCAGGACAATAACCATACTTGCTGTCCCTGTATTTTCACAGCTCCCCCTCTTTGGCATCAGCATTTCTTTATTGCCCCCACACCCGCCAGCCATTCCAATCAATCTAGCATACCTACACCACTCTTGGGATACACTTTAGGGGGGTTTGCTTATGTCGTACTATTGTATTTTTCCTTTCAAGTGTGTTGTTTATAACCTTTTATTGACATTTTAGTAATATTATTTGTTTTATGTTGTGGTTTGGGTTAACTCTGGTATCGATGGCACTTTCATGAGCTTCATTTTGAAGTACAAAAGGTTATGTTATTGTGTGTTTTTTTTATTGTTGCGTTAAATGGAATCATTCACTAGGTGGGTGCAAACTCTGCCATTTGTTATTATTTTACTGTATTTTTAATGTTATGGAATGCACAAAACAGCGTCCTGACAAGGATTTAATGATATTTATGGATTTAAAAGGGGATCCCCAATTAATTGGGATAAGGTTTGGAATGATGTTGATGCGATTTATGATATTTAATCATTTTTCATCGTTAACATCTCGAGTAGCTCATCAAAGCTTTTGTTTTGCAGACCACAGGTGACAATAGCTACTGCAATAGTATTTTGTCATCGATTTTTCCTTCGCCAATCACATGCAAAGAGTGACAGGATGGTGAGCCATTAATGCGTTTTCATCTTTCGCTTCCTTATTGCTTTTTCCTACTAATCCCATGCAAAGAATGAATTTTCTTCATCGCTTTCTCATGCAAAGAATGAGAATTCAACCCTTTCATTACCTGATGCTTGTTGCTGTTGTTGCTTCGTACTTATCTTCACCTCATCTTTTTTTTTTTGCTGCCAGTACATTCTAAGAATGTCAGCAGGGTAAGCTTCTGTTTGTTTGCTTCTTCATCCTTTTTTTGTATTAATTAATTTCACACTAACAAAAAATTCAGGGATCTCCAGCTGACTAATCCTTAGGAAAAAAGGAGAATTTTTTACCTATAAAATTTAGTATATGGCAGATTTATAACTGATTTTAATCAATCAAAAAATTTATGGTGAGAAATGCATTCCGGTGAAAGAAGTTACGCTGTAAAAGAAGTTTGACAGAAATTTATGGCGGATCTTCAGCTTAATATCAGCCAGAAACTTTTTCAGATGATTATGCTATGACAATATTAGCCAAAAACAATAGTATCCAGACGGCAGATTACCAACTGTTAATTTCATTGGTTCATTAATACTGACTGATACTCGCCAGTTATCCGTCCAAAACCTATGCCAGAAATAAAAAAATATATAAAGACCCTAAACATACCGGTCTTATGCACCTACAATTGTAATATAAAACACAGGACAGATATATCCATAACTTCTTAGAAAAATGTAATACCACACAGACATGGACAATGAATAAAATCATAATAAATATAACAATCAATCTCAATAAATCATCCAATACAAAACTACATATGGAAGAAATGTAAGTACAAATAAGTGTCCAAGTGAATCAACAGTAATCAATAATATATAAAAGGAAAGAACTATTTATCCACCTCGTGCCATGCCGTGCCTTGCATCGTACCTCTAGTCTTGCTGCCATGCTGGCCCCCACCCTCGACTCCATCTCAAATAGCTGAGCAAAATAGTGGGCCTCTTTGTCTTGGTTGAATGCAACGACACATGTATTGACTTGATCATCAAGCGATGTGGAGCTCTCACCAGAGGAGTGTCGTGTCTCGTATGCTAATCCCTGGTAGCCGAGGCCGAGATCTTTCTTTTGTTTCTCCCCCTCAATCGCTTCCCTCCAAATGTCAATGTATGACTGGTCAGGTTGGCCATCGGAGCTGTCAACTTCTATTGGGCTCTAACTCTGGACATTCTTCGACCGCATATACTCGTCCTGTAAAAGACAGTGAAGGATAATTAACATCAAAATAAAATTGTAATTCAATTACAAAAATATAAAAAAAACTACTACACTTAGAAAGACTCTCTAAAATTAGGAAAATATTTGCGTACATAAGACGTACGCAGCGCTGCGTACGTCCAGGGTTTATTCAGGTGGTACAGGGAGGTTATATCGTGGTTATCCCCCTCTGTAACCCCCTTGTAACCTTTTTGTAAACTACCTGTAACCTACAAATGAGTTTCGTGCTTCTGTAGTTCCATGGGTACAAATAAGTTGCACGGACGTTGCAATGGAGTTGCGTTACAATGGAGTTACACGGAGGTTACAGGGGGGTATAACCCGATATAACCCTCCTGTACCCCTGAATAACCTCTGACGTACGCAGTGCTGCGTAGTGCGTAGTCTTATGTACGCAAATATTTTCTGCTTACGATTACATTTAAAAATTCCTCCTTTCCTCGGAAGATCGTCTTGATAGCCAGATAAACAGATTTTAGATGAAGTTTCCACATTAGTTACAACGGAGTTACACGGACGTTACAACGGAGTTACACGGAGGTTACAGGTGGGTATAACCCGGATATAACCCCATGTACCCCCTGAATAACCCCTGACGTACGCAGCGCTGCGTACGTCTTATGTACGCAAATATTTTCCCTAAAATTACAGGTAGGGAGCATCGTATTTGCTCATTATGATGTCCTTGATCGAGTGGTTGGCTTGCCTGGAAGGAGAAAACCTGCAAGAAGAAATTAATTGCAGGTGTATAATGAAAAAGAAAACTAAATGCAATTAATATGCTCTAAATTACTTATCGATCTTCTTTGCACTCCATGTACGTGTATTGTGAGGTGCCTAACACACTTGGCTTGACAGGAGTGGATGTGAAATTGCTTGGAATGAGGGCGGTGCAAGGGTGTAGCACGCTTATGTTGATTAAAACCTGCAAGAAGAAATTAATTGCAGGCGTATAATGAAAAAGAAAACTAAATGCAATTAATATACTCTAAATTACCTATCGATCTTCTTTGCACTCCATGTACGTGTATTGTGAGGTGCCTAACACACTTGGCTTGACAGGAGTGGATGTGAAATTGCTTGGAATGAGGGCGGTGCAAGGGTGTAGCACGCTTATGTTGATGTTGGTGGGGTAATGGACTGGACGGGACTAGCACGGAGGTCATAGTGAAATGCAACGATTGATATTGACTACTCAGATCACATAACATCCAACTCTTTCATTTCACATAAAAACTATTACTATTAGTTTTTACATACATATCACTTTTGGTGTGACTGAAGCAAGCCGGCTTGTGCTTGACTGAATAAGTGGCATGTGAGCTTAGCAGAATGAGCTAAGAAGTCAAGCTTAAGCGAGCCCCAACTTGACTAGTTAGCTCATGATCTGGCCTGGCTGTTTGTCATTTTATTATTAACATCAGCTTGGATTAATATTTTTTTCCCTCTCATAATAAACATTCTGGTTTCTTCGCTGATTTGGACAGATTTCTCTGTAATAATAAAGTTATGCCGAAAATTCAGTTGCAAGCATGCCTCTTTCCTTTCGGATTTTGTAGTCATGTTTTTAAGCTTCATATAGCTGCAACATTTATGCTTCGAGCATGCTCGTCCATATGACTTCAATTTACCAGCATAGTCTCTGGGCACTCACTTTTAATCCTTTATGATATATTGACCAGAATGGCTTTGAGTGGATTTTATCGGACGTCTCTGCTTTTTTTAATTGAATTTATGTGCAGCGTTCCGATAAAAATATTAATTTTCAAAATTTACAGTCTGGAATATTTTGGGATAGGCTTGAATTATGATAATCTGATCAAATCTAAAAGAATGTCGCTATTGTCGTTTAAATTTTATGTGGCAATCTTTAGAATCTATCGGGACAATGAAACTTATACGAGGCATACTCTCAGATTGATATAATTTACTTCGACATTTATTAATATTTCTAAGCAAATGCTAATCTGTCAAATACGAGTTGTAGCACGGTGTAATTTGATAGAAACCCCAGATTCAATGCATCTGCTCAATTTTAAGAATTTCCAATTGCATGAAAGTTCCTGTTATTGTGTTAGATTGGCATTATTTGGCTTTTTGGGAAATTTACATGAATACCGCACAATTCTCATGAATTTACACATGTAACACCAAAAATTTGATATTTACATTTATTACACTTTGATGTTATAACCTATGCATTTATAGGTGTATTTCAATTTTAAAAAGGTAGTTATAGTGATATTTTTTTATCTAATGGCAAAGAAATGAGTGGTATGTATTTAAATATGAAAGCTTAGGTGTTAGCATGTGAATATATAAGAATTATGTGTTATACATGTAAATGCCTCTTTAGTTTTTTATTGTAGTCATGGAAATTTATGTGTTATACATGTAAATGCCTCTTTAGTCATTGACCATAATGGCTTGGAGTGGATTTTATCTGACGTCTCTGCTTTTTTTAATTGAATTTATGTGCAACATTCCGATAAAAATATTAATTTTCAAAATTTACAGTCTGGAATATTTTGGGATAGGCTTGAATTATGATAATCTGATCAAATCTAAAAGAATGCCGCTATTATCGTTTAAATTTTATGTGGCAATCTTTAGAATCTATCGGGACAATGAAACTTATACGAGTCATACTCTCAGATTGATATAATTTACTTCGACTTTTATTAATATTTCTAAGCAAATGCTAATCTGTCAAATACGAGTTGTAGCACGGTGTAATTTGATAGAAACCCCAGATTCAATGCATCTGCTCAATTTTAAGAATTTCCAATTGCATGAAAGTTCCTGTTATTGTGTTAGATTGGCATTATTTGGCTTTTTGGGAAATTTACATGAATACCGCACAATTCTCATGAATTTACACATGTAACACCAAAAGTTTGATATTTACATTTATTACATTTTGGTGTTATAACCTATGCATTTATAGGTGTATTTCACTTTTAAAAAGGTAGTTATAGTGATATTTTTTTATCTAATGGCAAAGAAATGAGTGGTATGTATTTAAATATGAAAAGCTTAGGTGTTAGTATGTGAATATATAAGAATTATGTGTTATACATGTAAATTGCTATTTAGTTTTTTATTGTAGTCATGGAAATTTTATGGAAAAAAACCTAATGGAAGTCAAAAATTTGAAACGTTATTTGATATAAAATTTGTTATTACATTAACATGTCAGACAAACGCGACCTTTCACATTATATTTCAACTTTGGTGTTAAAGTTGCATGAAAAAATTTTGCAGTACTGGTCTATTTTTTCTTGGAAGATTTATATACATATAATATTATTTATTATGTTGTCAGGTTGTTAAAAAAGTGGTATTTTTATGTGATTTGAAAGATTTGGGTGCTGTATATGTAAAAAGCAAAGTTTAGGTGTTATATATGTAAATACATAAGAATTGGGTGGTATGTATGTAAATGCCCCTTGTTTTTCACTACAAAAAGCACATGTATAGGATATTATTTATTATATTACAAACAACCTGACAAAATGCCATGATAAAAAGCTTGTTTTGCTGCAGGCTCCAAAACCTTATAGAACAAACTTTGCCACGCTTGAAATACTATTGTAAATGAAATCTAAGCCTTTTTGTAATCAACTCACATGAAGAACTATTCATCTATTAAGAAAGTAGATAGTTGGAGATTTTGATGAATGTTTAACCCGGTTGGGTGTTTGCGTTTACATAAATACCACTGAATTCCTATTTATTTACATATCTAACACATAACTTTATGATAGAAATTATATTAGGATTTTATTTTCGAATTATTTTCTATTTATGTATTTCCTTTTGTTTCTGACTTGTTATAGGAGTTTGTGTTTTTAGTTTATTTGATTTGATTTTTATAACCTTGGAGATATAGATGTTTTTTTTTTTTTTGAGTTTAGGAAATATGAGTGTTATTTTTTTCCAAAATTTAGGAGTCTGATAAGCTATATTCAAGCGAACATTTTGTATCAATAAAGGTATTCGACTCAATTCTCCAAACCAACATGGTATCAGAGCTAGAGATCTTAACCTAGCCATCAGACCTCCACCTGCCTGGTCGAATCCCCTTCCTACAGTTGGAGTTCCTCCCCGCTGCCCCCTCTTTTCGCTGTAGACATCCTTTCCGACTTCTTCCTCCTTTTTTTTTTCTCTAAGGTCGTCCCCCCTGTAGTCGGAATTCCCTGCTTCAATCCCTCCTCCAGCTAGAATTTCCTACAATCGGAAAATCATCCCTGCAGGTAGTCAGATGTAGGGAACGACTCCTTTCGTACCTTGGCGGCCAATCCTCTTCTTTGGCTCCATTGGGTTCCTCCATCTTTGAGCTTCCGTTCGACATTGTTTTTGATTCCATCGGAGGTCCACTATCTACCTAAATCCCTCAGCAAATCGGAGAACTTGAACACCACATGTCTTCCTAATTACCACTCATAAACTCAACGATTTCAATTTCTTTTTGTAGTCTTAAGTTGTTTTGTTGTTTTTCAAAGGTTGGGGTAAATTCGGCCTGTAAGGAGGACTTAGACACCACATGAATTTTCTGGCTACTACTCATTAACTCAACAATTTCAATTTCTTCTAGTGGTCTTAAGCTGTTTTGTTGTTTGTCAAAGGTTGTGGTAAATTTGGCCTCCTCATAGGTACAATTTGAGAACTTTCATCGACTCATCCAGCATATGCTGTGTGGGAAGTGGAGAACTCCATTATTTGTCATGACTAATTAATTCCATGGAGACCTCTCTTGGTTGTTCTTACCTGTTTCTTTTGTCTGTAAGTGCCCTCTGGACAGCCGTTTGCGATACCCACTCAGATTTAATGTAATTCTGGACAACTCTATAAAGTTTTTAATAAGGCCCGTGAGGCTAAACGATGACCCGATACTACAATGACTTGGTTGCTTTATGGATGAAATGTGACATCTGCTCTGAATAAACTTAAGACTTTTCCGCAGATCTTTACCTCTTCCATAAAATTTTAAAAAAGGATCGTGTATTTCAATTTCTGGCTAGCCTGAACAAGGATCTTGATGAAGTTCCCGACCGTATACTTTGCCTTGGCCCTGGCCCTCTTCCTTCGATCCAAGAAGCATTCATCGAGATCCGCTGCGAAGAAAGCAAGTCTTATCATGCTCAACAACTCAACTACTTTAGTCGAGTCGTTTGCTTTAGTCTCCAAGAGTACTTCACACTCTGCCATGCCATCTTGAGCCAATCATTCCACGTGATTTTTTTACAAACCCTATCATACTTATGATAAATGTTAGAAGCTCCACGAGAAGCCGACAAATAAGTTTTTGTCCAAATCTACTGCTATTAGAGGTTTCACTACGACCTGGAATCCACAACAGCTTAGTTAGCCCTTACTCAGACATGTCCTTACTCGCCAGAGTCTTTTAAAAGCTCCAGGTGGAACATTCGATTAAATTGCTTGTTCTAGTCAGTTCTCTTTCTGCCCATCAATCGCTCATGTCTGTCAAGCTAACGTTTTTATGCCTCATGCTGGTTTTGTTTTTTCAGGTCCGCGGATTATTGATTTAGATGCCACAT
>NW_018164689.1:31031-43007 GCF_001263595.1 Phalaenopsis equestris
GATGAAATGTGCCCTCTCCTATGGCTACTCTTGGGACTTACACAGACTTTCCCCTTCGATATGATTTTGGAAAGGATTGTGTGTTTCAATTTATGGCTGGCCTGGACAAGGGGCTTGATGAAGTCTACGAACGAATACTTTGTTGTGGCCCTCTTCTTTCGACCCAAGAAGCATTCATCGAGATCCGTTGTGAAGAAAGCAAAAAACTTGTCATGCTCAGCAACTCAACTACTTCAGTCGAGTCGTTAGCTTTGGTCTACTTGAGTACTCCATACTCTGCCATGTCGTCTTGAGCCAATCACTGCACGTGTGATTTTTTCCAGACTTGTCATGCTCAGCATCTCAGCTACTTCAGTCGAGTCGTTAGCTTTGATCTACTTGAGTACTCCATACTCTGCCATGTTGTCTTGAGCCAATCACTGCACGTGTGATTTTTTCCACAAACCCTATCATTCCTATGACAAGTTTTGGAAGCTTGATGAAAAATTGATAAATAAGTCTTTGGCCGAATTTTTCGCTGCTAAAGGTCTTGCTATGACCTCGGAATCTACAACAGCTCAACCGACCTTTACTTAGACCATTCCCGACTCATCTGAATCTATTAAAAAGCAGGCGGAACATTTGATTAAGCTGCTTGGTTCTAGTTAGTTCTTCTTCAGCTCGTCGACCTTTCATGTCCATCAAGGTAATGCCTTTACGGCTCTCGTTGGTTTTGCTTCTTCAGGTATGTGGATTATTGATTTAGATGTTATGGACCACATGATTGGGTGTTCGCATTTTTTTTCGACGTATTCTCCATGCTCCAGACGAGATACAATTAAAATTTTCAACGACCCTTTTAATTCCATTGCGGCTAAATGGTCGATTTTACTGGCAGTCGGGCTCAATTTTGAATCCGTGTTACACATTCTCTTGGTTAAGTGTAACCTCTTATTGGTTAGTAAGTTAATATTGATCTTGATTGTGTAGCTCATTTTCCCCCTGATTTTTATGTCTTTCACGTTCATCACCCCGTGAGGATGATTGGAACTGTTTAGTGCGTAGACGGGCTCTATTTTTTTCCAAGAAAATGATATTGATGATGTTAGCACTCAATCTCATACTTGTAGTTTTTCTCTTTACATTGCATGTTCAATTATGCTTTTACTTTGTCATTTGGGTCATCTTAGTTTTCATTATTTAAATCAACAGTACCCTTTGATGTTTATTCATAAAAATTCATCTTCTTTTAAATGTGAAATTTGTCAATTAGCTAAACATTAACTCGTATCATATCCACCTCTTCCGTACACTACTTCTAGCCATTTTTTCATTTACTCATAGTGATTTATGTGGATCCTCTCGAACTTCGAGCTATACCAATAAATGGTGGTTCATTACTCTAATTGATGACCACACTCAGATATCTTGGGTCTATGTATTAAAAGATAAATATGTAGTGGCCGTCACATTTAAAAATTACGCTTCATTTTAACCCAATTCAAAAGCACTATTCAAGTCCTTTTGAATCGACAATGACCGCAATTACTTTAATTCTATATTAAGAGAATTCTTGGTTGGTAAGAACATCCTCCGTCGTAGTTCCTGTATAAATACCCCTTAACAAAATGGAGTAGCCAAGCAAAAAATAGTCAGCTTCTCTAAGTTGCTCATTATATTAAGTTTCAAAATAATGTTCCTAAGCAATAGTGTTCAAAATAATGTTCCTAACCAATATTACTTTCATTACCTACCTCATCAATAGTGTTCTCACAAAAATTCACAACTTTCACACTCCATTATTCATCTTGATGTCATATTTTCATACCAACCGATTTTTCTCCTCGTTAGATCCCAAAATTTTTAGGTGCACGGCTTCAGTTCGAAACACAACATTGGCACGTAGTAAACTTGATTCACGCTCAATTAAATGTACCTTCCACGGCTATTCCACAACCAAAAAAATTATCAGTATTTTGATCCTACCACCTATAAAACCTATGTTAGTGTCGACATCTCTTATTTTTTAAAATGTCCCCTTCTTCTAACACTACTTTAAGTGAGGGGGAGCTCGATTTTTTGGACACTTTCTTTTCCAACTATGGTGAACATATTTCCTACTCCTACAACTACTTTCCCCGGTGCACCTTCGGTTCCGCTGGATTCACCACTAGTCGAACCACCACCACCACACCCTCTGTGTTTAAACTCGTCGAACAAACTTGCTGAGACTCATCCTAGTGTCTCTACCCTGGAGCCTGCTACCCCGCTATAGATTTTGGAGTCTGTTCTAGCCGATGTTCCCATACAACACTCTCTCCAATTATTGGAGTCACTCTTAATCCTAGTGAAGATTTGAATCTCTCTATTGAGTTACACAAAAAGGTATAATCATGCACACTTCACCCCCTCTATCCCATTTGCCACATCCAAAACGAATCGTTGTCACCCATTTACTATTGAGGCTGCTTTAACTTGTACTAGAAGGCTGCTATCATGGGATGAGATGAATGCCTTTCGGCGCAATCATACTTGGGATATGGTTAATCTTCCTCAGGGAAAGAAAGCAGTGGGTTATAGGTGGATTTTCAACACCAAATTTAACTATGATTGTTCCTTTGAATGCAACAAAGCACAGTTGGTTGCCAAAGGGATTCACAAATTTATGGGGTTAACTATGAAGAAAAGTTTGCTCCATGCTAAGCTATATACTGTTCGGGTCCTGTTTTTCCTAGTCCTAAAGATGGATTGGCCCTTTTTCCAGTTGGACGTTAAGAATGCTTTTCTTAACGACGATCTCACTGAGTAGGTTTTTGTTTCTCTCAATGGGATTTGACTCGACTTATCCCGTTGACAAGTTTGTCGATTGCGAAAGTCTTTCTATTGACTGAAACAATCCTCATGGGCCTGGTTCGATAAGTTTATGCAAGAATTAGTGGGTCATTGTTTCTCTCATGCTCAATCTGATTATATGCTATTTTTTTGTTTTTAGTCTGGTTACCTTATTACCATCCTCATCGTCCATGTCAACGAGATCGTGCTCACGGGTCAGTATGCTAGCCTTGGAGTCTCTCAAGGCCATCCTCACCACGTCTTTTGAGATGAAAGACTTGAGTTCCCTCCAATATTTCTTAGACATGGAAGTAGCTTGGCCCTCTCGAAGCATTTGTCTTTCCCAGCACAATTATGTGATGAATTTATTGGCCGAAACTAATCTACTTCTTTGCAAAATGGTAGCTATCTCAATGGACCCAATGAGAAATTGTTTAAAATTTTTAATGTCGTTGTGGAGAACAAAATAGGCTACCAACTCCTCATGGATAAGCTCATTTACCTTACCAATACGCTTCCAGATATTTTTCACGCCGTTAGTGTTATCAGTCAATTTATGCATGACCTCTACGAGCGCCATCTCACCACCCATTGGATTCTTCACAACCTAAAAGGCATACCGGGCTCGGGTTTGTTGTTAACTCGTTACACTTCTCGCTCTGTTGCGGTTTATACGGATGATGATTGAGCCTGGTTCGTCCATGATCGACGATCTACCTCAGGTTATTTTTCATTCTTGTGGGGGAACTTTGTCACTTGGAAAAGTAAAAAATAGTTCGTTGTTGCTCGTAATAGCGTTGAATCTGAGTTTCGCTTTGTCTTTGGGTGTGTGAAACCCTCTGGCTGGGCATCATGCTCCACGAGTTGCATATGTCTATCAATGTTTCTTTGCAATTTTTTTTTACAATAAAGCCACCATTAGCATTGCTCATAATCCGATCTAACATGATTGTACCAAACATGTGGAGATTGGCCACCAGTTTTATTAATGAGAACTCGATTCTGGAGAGATTAGTGTTTCGTTTGTCATTGACTAATATTCTCACAAAGAATCTTTTTCCTTGCACGTTGTTTGACGATTTCAAGTCCAAGTTGAATATGATTGACATCTAAGCTTCAACTTGAGGGGGGTGATACATATTATATTAGGATTTTATTTATTTCATGTTGTAATACATATTATATTAGGATTTTATTTATTTCATGTTATGTTATATTATTGTTCTTTCATGTGATTTATGGCTAGTTATAGGAGTTTTTATTTTTAGTTTATTTGATTTTATTTTTGTAATCTTGGAGATATGTGTATTATTTTTTCGTAAGTTTTGGATTTTTTCCAAGTATTGGAGATATGAGTGTTATTTCTTTCCTAAGTTTAGGATTCTTTCTTAATTTTAGAAGATATGGGTGTTATTTCTTTTTTGAGTTTAGGATTCTAGTAAGTTGTATGTAAGCCAATATTTTGTATTAATAAAGGTATTCGGCTCAATTCTTCAAACCAACACTCTACATTTTTACCACCCAAAAATTTTCATGTCACATAAAAAATATAAATATTTTAACTTTTAAAAAGTGGAATACACCTGTTCATGCATGGTTAATGTGGTATATATATATATATATATATATAAGCATTGGGTGGTGTATATATATGTATGATAATATTTATAAAAAATCTGCTAGGGTTTCGCCTTTATGGCGAACCGCTGCATCCTTTCGTCGATCATGCTCCGCTCGTTGCTCGTCATTCGTCCCGAGAAGGTTCGTCAAGCTCGGCTTCTGAGGTGTCCTACATGTTCGGCTTCTGCAACTTCTCAGCTGACTCGCCGAAGTCCTTCGTTGTCGTTTGAAGGACTATTTCTGGGCACGGTCTCTCCTCATGCTCGAAGCAGAAGTTTCGCACCTCCTTTGGCTTTTGTTGTTTTTTCCACTGCAACTTCATTGTTCCGAAGTTTGCTCGCCTTTTTCTAACGGCTCGCTTAGCTGCTCTGGAGATGGCATCGACGATCCGTTCCTATGTCACTGCACTTGCCAACGACTTACCTATTCCTACTTGTGCTCCTCCTTCAGGTTCAGAGTCTGGTTTTCGTATTAGCAAGTCCTGTGATGTTCCACAATCTTTCCACGAGGCTCTTGAAGGTGGTGGTGATCACACCTTTATTAAAAAACTTGGTAAAAAAATGGGAAGCCTGCTCTTATTCTCACAGAGGTTGAAACTAGTACTTTCGCGTCTTCTTGGTATTTTGCTCTAGTGGGGAAATTTTTTTATGGTCACCCAAAATTTTAGATTCTTCGAAAAAATTTTGATGCTATGAAGCTCTTGGATAATTGGAATATTTGTTTTCTTGACAGTCGGCATATACCTATCCAGTTATCTCAATATGCTGATTACACTTGCATTTTTTCTCGAAAAGTTATCAAAATCGATAACCGTTTTATGAAAATTCTGAAGTGGATTGAGATTGTCTATTTTGATCCAAAAGCGGAGTCCCATTTCATTCCTGTTTGGTTAAAGTTTTCGGTGTTAAAATTACATTTGTTTAACTTGGAAATTCTCTATTTGTTATCGTTTGCATCCTTATCTAAGGTTAGATATTGCTAAAGATCAGCCACCTACCATCCCTGCTGAGAATGTGCAACCCGATCCTCTTTTCAACACTGCAGTTCCTAATGAAGAGAACCATACTACAGGTACAGATCCAAACGTGCTTATACCACCCACTGTTATTGAAGAAGGCTCACATGCCAAGTCACACGAGAGCGCTCCTTTGATCTAAAAAAAGATCAGCTGGTACAACAAGTAGTTGCTTCTAATGTTCAACAACCTACATATGTTCGGCACACTTTAGATCATTCCACTTATCAGGTGAGCCAATCTTAGGATGAGGAATGACAAGTCTACTCTAGGAGGAGGAAGAAGAATAGAGGCCGACTCGAGCTCGGGAACTTAATGGATGATACATTGGTTACTACTGATAATGACACTCATCTTACCAATTTATTAGTTGTCTGTTTCCCTAGAACTCGAGACAGAGGCAAAGCAAAATTATGTCGTTCTCTAGCTATCTGATACTACGTATTTTGACACTTTTTGGTTTTTTCTTTAGGTCTCTCATGTATTTTTCTGTATTTTCTCTTTTTAGAATCATTTGTGGTTATCGTGTGCGTCGGGTGTCATGATTGGACCCTCTTACACAATCTATCTATATCCTTCTTTCTATTTAATATATTAGCCTTTGGGCTTTCTCCAAAAAAATATATATATATATATATATATATATCTGTGTGTGTGTGTGTGTGTGTGTGTGTGTGTGTGTTTAGGTGTTGGATAGGTAACTACATAGGGGTTAAGTGGCATGTCCGTAAATTCTGCGTTCAAATAATAAAAGGAAATACTCAACTCCAATAATTTGAAGAATATCTCTTGCACGTTCAACTGACTGATTACCCTCCAGCATGATTGTTTTCGTTTTTTGACTTACTATTGCACACTCCTAATTTGGATGACAATAAATATTTTGAAGGTGCATGAACACTGTTGAAAGTCAACATTTTCTTATTAAAAATCAAAAAAATAAAAGGCCAAGAAACTGAAGGTGGGTTGTGATGCTTGCCTTGGCTAGGAGCAGTTCCAGGATTAAATCAGGATAAAGGATTAGTACTATATAAGTATAACTATCAAAGTTTGGGTGTTTGTTATGTAAATATATAGGTATTAAGTGGTGTCTATGCAAATGCCCCAAACTAAACAAGTTAATGTTTTGATCATACGTTTAATAACTAACAATATCAAAGTTTAGGTGTTTGTTATGTAAATATATACGTGTTAAGTGGTGTCTATGTAAATGCCCCTAAGTAAAAAAGTTAATGTTTTGATCATACGTTTAATAACTAACAGATTAATGAAAATTTAGAATCTCTAAGACGCAAGGACTAATATTTGAGGTTTCATATAAATTTTAGATTGCATATAAATTTTGAAAATTGTAAGTATTTAATTTCTAGTAGAAAATTGAAGGCCATGCAATACAGTAAACATCGAAAGTTATCTTTTGGTAAGGAAAATTCAAAATATCCATAATATTCTATTCCGAAAAAATCATGAAGCATGTGATGGCTCAGACTTTCAGCATAATAATTAATAGTGAGATATAAATACATTTTTTTTTGTTGCAACATTTTTCTTCATAGAAATTAAATACTTACAATTTTCAAAATTTATATGCAACCTCAAATATTCTAGTGCATTTTAAACTTGTTGCAACATATAAAAGAAAAATGTTGCATATAAAATTTTCTATTATATAATTTTTGTTGAAGTGCATTTTTTCTTTCCTGGTTTCACCTTATATGGATGTGTCCATACATATTTTTTTTTAATCATGTGGGTTAATGCTTAGGCTCATGACATTCTTTCTACAGACAATTGCAACGGTTTGTATGTTCCTTGCTGGAAAGGTTGAAGAAACTCCTCGCCCACTTCGGGATGTAATTCTAATTTCATATGAGGTTATTCATAAAAAGGATCCATCTACTGTCCAGAGAATTAAGCAGAAGGTATCCTTAAGTTTTAATTTTATTAATTTGCACTGTCGACATCCCTACCTCTATTTTTTTTTTTTTTGTACCTCTATTGTACTATTGCACTAGTGATTTTATGGTTCTATTTTCATTTGCCTTTTTCTCTCTTCTTATCTTGGTGCATTTTGTTTTTGCTACATACATGCCAATCAATTCTTATATATTTACATATCTAACACTTAAAATTATATATTTAATTGCATGCCACTCAAATTTTTGACATCACGTCAAAAATACATTATCGTCAACTTTTTAAAAATAAAATGCACATTTTCATGCATAATTTTTTAGTACAACAACAAGAACAACAACAACAATAACAAGCACTTGTTATAAATATAAATATTAAACTTTTGGCGTTAGAAATGTAAGAATTGTATGGTATGAATGTAAATTTTCCTGATTTTTTTTTTATATTTCCTATAATGCTTTATTATTGTCCTTTTTCAGGAAGTTTATGAACAGCAGAAGGAGCTCATCTTATTGGGGGAAAGACTCGTTCTTGCTACTCTTGGTTTTGATCTGAATTTACTCCATCCATATAAACCTCTTGTAGAAGCTATAAAAAAATTTAAGGTGGCCCAAAATGCTCTTGCTCAAGTAGCATGGAATTTTGTCAACGACGGGTATTCTACTTCTCTTATACTCCATTGCTGTGCACTTCTGTCCTCCCTCTTATTCAATCAAGTCGTGCAGGTTGCGGACATCATTGTTTTTGCAGTTTAAGCCACACCAAATAGCTGCCGGCGCCATTTTTCTAGCAGCTAAGTTTCTTAAAGTGAAGCTTCCATCTGACGGCGAGAAGGTTTGGTGGCAAGAATTCGATGTTACGCCAAGGCAGCTCGAAGGTTGACCCTTCATTAAATTGCTTCGCTTTTGTGGCATAGGAGAAATCTTATTAGAATGAAGTGCCAAAATAATCCCGACTATTTACATGATGTCATTTAGTCCCCGTCTAAGAGTATTAAATTAGTCCTGAGTCTCTTTTAATATATGCCGAAAAAAGTCCTTCAGGGAACTATTTTGGCTCCCATTAAAAGAATATGAGGATTAAATTGATATTTAATAGGCTCAGACTAAAAAGACCCCGTACAAAGAGTCACATATCATTTTGACACTTTTTTCAATCTTATAATTTACATGGAAAATTTTTCCTACTGATTCCTTGTAGATGTCAGCAATCAAATGCTAGAACTTTACGAGCAAAACCGTGCTGCACAACCATCTCATGGTAATGAAGCTGAGAGCAGCAGCGCAGCTGGAACCGCCGGTACTGCTGGATCTGTTAATCCACCGGCGGCATCCTCAGCTGTCTGCAAGAATCCAGCTCCATTAAACGCTCGGGAAGCAGCACAAATTCCTCAAAATAAGCCCCATGGAACACAGCAGGCAAATATTGATGGTAACTCTGTTTTTCCTCATGAAGCACAGAATTACAGCAATGAACATTTGACTGTTGATAATAAGAGCAATTCCTGGGAACACAATAAGGATGGTGACGGGAAAGACGTTCAAAACTATGAAGCTGTAAGTGGGGCCACTAGCGAGAAGGACAATGCTGTGGAAGCCATGACGAAGATTGACAAGGATAAAGTAAAAGCAGCTCTGGAGAAGCGGCGAAAGCTCCGAAATGTTTCATCAAAGAAAAATGCGGTTTTTGACGAGGATGACCTTATTGAAAGGGAGCTTGAGTGGTTTCGGTGGATAGGATACGAAAGGAGGAGAGAGAGAGCTGGCCCAAACCCCTCCTCCGTCGGCCAGGGCAACCACCTCAGCAGGGAAGGTTGAAACCGAGATCTTTCGCAATGGAAGATGGAAAGTCTGATGATATTGGCCGTGAAGAGAACACCGAGGAAGGGGAGCTATCCTCTCTGGACGAGCACGAGTTTCCTTTTCATAAGTTGCAGGGCAACAATGGCAAAGTTTTGAGCGTGAAGAGACGAACGGATGAGAAAGGATTGCCAGAATATTCAGAAAGAGATCTTAAAAGAGTGAGATGAGAAACTTGATGTTAAATGTTTGTGCTGCTCTTATGTAAGGAGGAGGTCAAATATTTCATATTTCTATGGCTGAGTGATGGAGCAACTATGAGGTATATAGTCTACAAATATATGGTTTGCCTTATTAGATTGATGATGCGGGAGAGGCTGTTCACAAGAATTTGCGTTTTATGCTTCTTAATTCAGCCTTGAGTACATCCTATTCATATTTTGATGTTTCAGTTGAACATTATGAGGAGAGATGTAGTCTTCTTTGTCCATATCAGTGAACTTTTTTTCTAGTAAGTGCCTGTTTGTTGGCTGCAAAAGAATTGCACTGCATTTCTATTGCAGTGGTTTTTAAAATCCAGGAGTTTGGTCTGAAGGATCCCAAATGCAATCTGTGAAATAGCGCTGCATTTGGAATTCATTCTTTAGTTGGTTGGTTTTTGTGTGCGTGTGTGTGCGTGTGTGTGCGTGTGTGTGTTTTTTTGTGTGCGTGTGTATGCGTGTGTGTGCGTGTGTGTGCGTGTGTGTGCGTGTGTGTGGAATTCACTGAATTTGGATGAATTCGTAAATGTTGAATGCCGCCTATTGTTGGCAGCTGCCACCTCTTCACCGCCGTCCGTCTACCATTTGCCGACCATATAGTTAACGCTGTTTTTGTTTTACTTCATATCAAATAAAAAAATATGAAATTCTGCATATATTTTACTTTGAATCAAATAACTCCAAAATACTCTGTATACAATACATTTTTTCTCCATTTTATTTATTTTATTTTATTTTATTTTTTGTTTCACACAAGTCAAACAAACCCCATAAAGTGTAGCAACAATATTGAGATAGGTCACTGAAATGGGCTCTTGCAATGAACTTGGACTTGAATAGAACTATTGAACCCATAGATTCATAATTTATATGAATCATATACATGAGACGCCATATTTAAATGAAAGAAAGAGGATAATAAATAAAGCAAGGCTCAAATCTTTGATGTCTTGCTTGCCTTTCATGTAAATGAAGTCTGTTCATGTGTGCTCCCTTTTTTTTTTTTGAACTTTTTTGGCAAATTTACACATAAGTTTTATCTATTTACATACATACATATATATATATCAAACATTAAAGTTTGATATTTATGCTTATAATATTTTGATGTCATAAATTTTAGTTTAATATTTTATATTTCATTTTTTTGATGTGATGTCGAGAGATCCGAGTCATTTATAAATAGAGATGGGTTGTGTGGTTTGTATTAGATGATCATTTTCACTAGCAATTTAAGACACAAACTTAGTTTATTTTTACCTAAAGTTTATTATAATTACTTTCTTAATTCATGAATCAAATACTATTGTCATAGAGTTTAAAATAAAAAATAAAAAATAAAAAAAAAGGGAAAAAATGTTGCTTTGGGAAAATATCTCCTAAAAGAAGGACAAGTTGATGAGAATAGGAGAATTTTGAAAAAGGAATTTAGGTACTTCCAAGTTCAAGCCATTTACCTTTGCACAAGGTTGAACCAATCATTGTTTTAATTGTGAAGGGGATTTGATTATTGAATAAGTGAAAGATAATCCTACACTAGCAAGGTGCTTAAGCGCAATTTCTAAGATGATTATGTGTGATAAGATCGCAAAAATTTGACTCGAAATCGATAAATTTTTTTTGAATTCAGGTGTATGATCCACGTTAAATTTGGTTCATGTCAAGTAGGGGTTTAGATATTGTTAGAGTTGAATTTAGGTCGACCAAAAATAATGAAAAGTCCTATTTATAAATATTAGCTTAAATAATTTTTTTTTTATTTTATTTCATTTTTTAAGTTGTATGAATTAGAGAATTGCATTAATTTTGTATCGAGCTTATTGGAGTCAATAAATGACCTTACACGAGACCTACCAAGAAATCTGAGTTCAGGTTGAGTCGGTTAACATTGGGGTGGTATTCAAGTTTAGAATATTAACATATTTAACCTAAAATTAACCCAAAATGCATTTATTTTTAGTAAAATGAACATTATGCTTTATGTTAAACATGTTACTCGGATTGGATCCAAATCAAGTAGTAATTTGATTAACAAAGTAGTTCCAATTTCATTGAAAAACCTAATTCAATTCATGAATAAATTATCATCTTTCATTTCTAAGGAGATGACTAAAAATAACCTTAGAATGAAAAAATTCAAAACCTATATCCACTCAATTAAATTATAGAAGCCATTAGCCCCAAAAATTCCTAATATTTCCTTGTTTTGCTAGTTTTTTGTTCATCAACCCTCTCATTCAAGAGAAATTATTGCGTACGGACACCGCATGCATCTCTGCATGCGGTGTTCGATCCTGACCATAAATCACGGCGATCTACGGTCAGGATTATTTCCGTTTTTGTTTAAAAAGAAAAAAAAAATTTAGGTAGGTCCCACCGAATAGGTGGGTCCCACCGAAATACATCCGGACCGTAGATCAGGTGATAGGTAGGTCCCACCGAAATATATCCGGACTGTAGATCACGTGATTTACGGTCCGGATCGGACACCGCATGCAAGCTGCGGGCGGTAATTAATCCTTGGGCCACCATAATTTGATTCATGCCGTTACCT
>NW_018164689.1:43017-44383 GCF_001263595.1 Phalaenopsis equestris
GCGGTGTCCGATCCGTATGGAATAATTTTTCCTCATTAAACCTCATAACCCCTTGATTCCTCTCCCTTATTATGATTACAAAATAAGAATTAATTGAAAAAAAAATATAAAAGTTGTTTGAATTCAAAATTATATAAAACATTTCTAGTTCCAAGTTTTGCATTCAACAAAATAGTTCTTTATTTTTTTTTCAAATATTTTTTATTATTTATCTTTTAATTTATAGTTAATTATTTTTAACACTAATTATATGATAATTAAACCCCCATTTAATTATAACTTAAACTTTGAACCCTGAATATTTTCTTCCTGAAGTTTTTAGGTCCTTGGCTAGATTTGCAATCTCCATAAATATAAGAATTTCAGAGGAGCGCTTATTGCGTACGGACACCGCACGCAAATTTGTGTGCGGTGTCCGATCTGGACCACTGAAATGCATCTTTTTATTTGTTTACTTGTTAGAGTGGGGCCCACTCTAAATTTTTTACGGTCCAGATCGGACACCGCAAAGGCCTGCAACGATTTAACAAAAGCCAATTACTATGACAAAACGTCATGGAAAACCTAGCAGAGCATTGAGTTTGAAACCTCTCCTTTTATTTGAAATTTTTTTCTTTTTTTGAGGCTTTTACATACAAACCACCCAATTATGATGCATTTGCATATCTAACACCTAAAATTTTCCATTTTATATTTCTACCACACAAATCTTTCATATCATGTCAAAAATACCAGCATTTCAACTTTTAAATATGAAATACACCTTATCATGTTGTGTATGAGGAGGCATAAACATAGAAATCGAACTTTAGGTGTTAGATATGTAAATAAATAAGAACTAAGTGGTATGCATGTAAATATTCATTTTTTTAATAATAATAATTATTATAATGAGAACGATAATAATAATAGTAAAAGTCCAATTTAAAAAATCTTTGCAATTTTGAAATATAATAAAAACTGTTGCACAAATGCCCACCCCAAGCATGGATCTGTAATTATAAAAATAATAATAATAAATAAAAGTAAAATCAAAACCCTTCTAATTAATAGGGGTGTAAACGAGCCAAACACAATATTTCGAGCATAAAAAGTGTGTTCGTGTTTAGCTCGTTTGCTTAGCGAGCCGAACACGAACAAAAAGTCGTTTTGACAACCCTAATCACGCTGAACACAAGCCCCGAGAACATTGTGTGGAATATGATTTCGAGTTCATGTACGTCAATACTGTTAATAATTTTGTGCATATTTTCTGCTCTCATCTATTTAAACGTTTTTTATGGTCAATTAATTTTTTTTAAAATACTACTCATCAAATATATATATATATATATATAAATTGATTAGTAGTATTTCGAGCCAAAAC
>NW_018164689.1:52053-73224 GCF_001263595.1 Phalaenopsis equestris
TTTTTTATATATAGCGAACGATCCGAACATGGGCTTATCGCGAACAACGAGCCGTGTTGACAGCCCTACTGATTAAGTTGTCCAAAGAGGCAGGCTTAGATGTTGGCTACATGCATTTCATGAGATATTTATTCTAAGAAAATGTGAGAAATCCGATATATAATTGTTAGGAAAACATTAGAATATAAGTCAAAATTCTAAGCAATTCCAATGCATAATATGCCACATAACTAATCATGCGAATGCAAATACAGTATTTATTGTAGGAAAATGAGAAATTGACACATCAAGTGCAAGAAAAATATGGCATAGATTAAGAGAATAATATACATAAATACCACTCAATTCCTATGTATTTACATCTCTAACACCTAATCTTAAAATTTTACAGAAAAGGTGTCTTTTCACTTTTTAAATGTTAAAATAGAAACATTTTTGATGTGATATGAATGATTTGGGTGGTAGAAATGTAAAAATCAAATGTTAAGTATTAGATATGTAAATATATAGGAATCGAGTGGTATGTATGTAAATGCCCCAAATTAAAATTGTAAGGCAATTTAACACAGCTCATGTTAAAAATCGCATGATTAAATAATATTGAAGACACAAGAAGCACAATAAATCCCTCTGATTAAGAGCTCTCTCTCACGACAAGAGGCCTCCTGGAGGATTTGTTTTCAAATTATTAATCTTAAGATGACTGATCTGTAATTAGCAAGGAATCAAATGAAAGAAGATTCTAAATGTTACCCATAAAAAAAGGTAAGCGAGCGAGGACAACATTGATAAGGATATCTAGCTCTTTTGCTGGTAGATTTCAATCCATAAAGCATAGAGACTTTCGAGTGGTATTCGTGTTGTATGACACGAACAAGGCTCCGACATGCCCTGACAATTAAGCATAAAAGCTTGCCCTTGGACTGTCGTATCCTACTTTTTTCATTTATGCCGTGTTAGCATGTTTGTGTCCCCATGTTCGTGCTTCAATTGAAGCCTTCTATAAAAACTCCATTAGTTTTACCATGAAGTTTATTCTACTATAATTATCTTATTGCCCTTGGAGTGTCGTATCGTACTTTTTGCATTTATGCCGTGTTAGCATGTTTGTGTCCCCATGTTCGTGCTTCAATTGAAGCCTTCTATAAAAACTCCAATAGTTTTACCATGAAGTTTAACTATAGACAAATAGCTTATTCTACTAAATTTATCTTATTGACAGCCAGTTATAATGAAAAACAAATCAGTAACCTTGCACTTGAAATTAAAAATTTTACTCAATAAATATGACATTATTGTTAGCAGTTTTGTATGGCAAATACCATGTTAAAGGAGGTATATTATTAAAGGAGGGTTTTCATAGACCCATCTAAAGAAAGTTTGAAGAAAAATGTAAAGCATTTATATTGAGATAAAAGGAAAATTACAGTTTGAAAAGTAGACTGAGACTATGTTTGGCTTACTTCTGCTCCTGAGATAATTGCTCCACTTGCTGTTTGTCGCCTATAGATTTTCCATCTACATTTGTCAGCATTTGCTTAGAAGATGATTTATCTTCGCCCTCCTGGCGGGATTCATCAGAATTCATTTCAGAGATAGCAAGAGAGCTCGAGGAAGGCTCGGCCATGGCCGATCTCTCTGCAGGAACAAATGTATTGTTGTGTCCTTGAGACCAATAGAGAATCATCTTCTTATCATCGTCTCTCATCCTCTTTGCATATTCTTTGATTTCAAATCCTGCTTCGTTCTTCCCACCGAATGCTTGTTCGAGTTCATCCATGTTGAAAAGATCCTCCATTAGTTTCATGGAGTTTTGATTGTCAGAGTATACAAACTTAACTTTTCTGGAAGTTTTAGGTTCTAGAAATGGTTTAACCACCTGCAAGAAATTTCTTCACAGTTTATGCTCAATCTAGATTAATATATGATTGAAGATGAAGTTTGTACTTTTTTGCTTCGGGAAGGGGGGGTATGCATGAAAACAAATAAGAACCAAGTGGTATGCATGTAAATATTCCATCATTATAAATAAATTACACAAATATTGATCTTTTTAAAATTTAGATAAGTGCTAAGAAAAAATCGGATATTTTAGCCTTGCAAACATTCATGCAGAACTCACAAAGTATGTGAAGCTTTCAAAGAACATTAAGTTGGTTGATAAAGCAAATAAAATTAGTACGTTTATTGCAGCAGTCAGAGCTCTCAACCATTAGGAAATTACCTGATTTGTCTCACAAGCCTCATGACTTCTTGGTGCAACTTTTTAGGAGGTCATGCATCCTAGGAGTGTTGCAACATAAATATGCTTAATTATGGAGTTTCCAGTAAATCTTCAATAGCTACACAGATGATTCATATTTAAGAGTTCAACTTCATTATGCTTGAGAGATCTTACAATCTACACCACGAAAACAATTGGCAATGCAAATGAATTGAGTTTTTTGACAAACTACTGGTGACTTGGCTCAGTTATAGCTCGATCATGATCTTTTAATTAACTAATTTAACAAACTTAAATGTTTTTATAAATGTGTGATAGTTATATTAATAAGCTTGTTACTTGATTCATCAAGATCAGAAACAATATTATTTAAAAATTGTGAATAAGTTTGTTAAAAAGTTCGATTAATCATTAATGTGCAAATAAAGGTATGTGTATTATAAATATAGATATATAATTTTAACTATATTTAAAAATTTCAAAAGTTTATAGTATAAATATATAAATATAAACATGTTTATAATGAGTACATTAATTCCCGTAGCCTAATTTCCCATGCCTGCAACCCCCAACAATCACACAACTCGTTCAGTCCAATATCATAGAGGAGAGTTAGCATGGCCCAGTTTAAAAGTTAAAAAAGAGCTCCATAGTTAAGCTTGTAACTCACTTGATCGGTGTGGCTGTCGGAAAGCACGTATTAATGAGATATTTTATTGTACATGATTTTTAAAATATTTTTTTGAAATCTATTTAAAATTAAAATATAATATTTTAAGATCAATTGGCTTAGCTCATCAAACCTCGATAATGCCTATTTGTATTTCAAAATGAGCTACTCGTTCAATGTTTGATTATCTCAAAATGAATTAAGCTAAGTCAAGCTCAAACCAAGCTCAAACAACCCAAAATTTAAACGAACCGAGCTTGAATATAATTAGAAAAGCTCCAATATGAACCATGTGTGAACATTGTTTTGATAAATGAGCTCAAGCTCGAATAGTGTTTTTCTTGGCTCTGCCTCAACCATTACAAAATTGTTCGATTTACCACACAAGTCTCATGACTTCTCATCAAGCTTTAGACAAGTATTCGAGCTTAATGGTTGTCCATTAAGTAAGAACTTGGGGCAAGCTTTGAATTGTGGGAGAGTACCCTTGACAAGAATCTTTAGTCAATAGGTGAGTATTCTAAATGAGTAGATTGAGTGAGATAGGTAAATTCACTTGCAAAACAGACAACTTCATGAGTCGTCGGGGGGTTGAGTAGCAAAGTATTGATGACTGAGTTGGCTCCTCCTAGGCAACATTAATGTTTCTAGCTCTTGGGCAACTTACCTATTAGGGCAAGTTCAGACCTTGAAAACACCAAATTATAAGCTGTTCAAGCTCAGTCATATTCAACGACATGATAAGCCCGATCCAAGTTCTCATGATGACTTGATTGATCTAACCCAAACAAATATAAATGTAACTTTAGCCTTAAGCATTCTTTTTGTCAGCATTTCGGCTGGGAACTTTTAGAAAAGCATTTTTGTTAAGATTCCAGAGAAAAAAAAAACTTTATGCTGTGTTACTTCTAATGTTTAATGGTTGATGCCATTTCTGATTCAATTCTAGCATTTGGTACTAAATGGGTTATCTTACCTGCCAGAATGGCTCGAAGAACTTCGGCGGGTTGTACAAAATAGCTAAACCCAATCTTTCAGGATAATGATTCTGAAGGACATCAGCAGTTTCCTTTGTCACCTTAACTGATATGTGAGACATGTTGTACCCACAAAAATCAATCAGCCATACCATTTGTTCCTGGTCAGATTGCAAATTTAAGATAGCATTCTCCATGCAGTACACCAAATATCTGATCTTGCCCTTGTTTGATTTTGAATTCTGTAAAAGTAATTTATTTTTTGTTATAAGAAATAATTGACAAGGAAAGGAAGCAATGAGGTATCGCCATAGTGAAAAATAAATAAAATCAAACCTCGCGACCAGGTCTCATAACAAGAATGCTTCTCCCATGTTTGTCAAAGCAATTAGATCGGTAAATTTTTCCAGTCTCAGCTTCCTGAGCTATTTCATCCTGAAAAACAAAAACGTTATAAAAAGGAACTAGGAGTTAGAAGATTTAGCTGACTGAAAGCACAAGTTCCTGCAAAGCAAAGACGACATAAAAAGGAACAAGGGTTAGAACATTAAGCTAGAAATGTCGTTGCTTAATTAGTAATTTTCAAGCCCATGTCATAGAGTTTTTAATTGCCACATATTAAAACAAGTTTTAAAAGGAAGACGATACAAGGCAAGCACTTTTCGTTTCATTAATATCTCATGCTTCAAACTTACATATTTATTGGCATATTATTACATATCAGGACCATTTTAATCCAATAATTATTGTATGTTTAATGTATCTACAAAATCATGATACCCAGTAAGGTCTAAGTTTGTTACAAGTATTTAACTGTGGGACACAAAAAGGCTCCATTTATTCTGATATGTAATAATATGCCACTAATAATGTAAGTTTGAAGCATGAGATATTAATGAAACGAAAAGTGCTTGCCTTGTATCGTCTTCCTTTTAAAACTTGTTTTAATATGTGGCAATTAAAAACTCTATGACATGACATGGGCTTGAAAATTACTGGTTTTAATAATCAAACTAGAAGTCAATTGTTATTAGCGAAAACATTGGTCCAGAGACTCAAATAAACATGAAAAATTATCATCAACCAATGCCGAAAGTTTAGTAGATCATAGGCTTTCATTAAATGAGTAGGAAATTGATTCATTCGCAACAACATTTATTACAACATTGCATTCGTTAAAGAAAACAACCCGCACTTTTAAACTTTAAACAAGAGAAAAAAGAGAGAACATGGCAATAATGTCTGGAGGTTCCCAGTTGCATTGGATATGAGCACAAAGGAAGGCAGCCACATGCATATCAAAGTCTTAGAAATATATAGTAAATAGACAATTCTGCATACCCTTGACTATTGGTCTTTTAAAATTTCCATTGCTTCTACGAATTTCTTTCATACACAAAGAATGCCTTTCACTACTTAATTATTCCAGCTTTCAAACAACGGATTTTTGCAGACTCGTGGCGCATCATCTGTGGACAACAAAATTTTTTAGTAAATAAATATAGGTAACAGTAGTATTATTTTTGTGTAAAATTTATTTTCTTTATTAGTATTATAACAAACTGAACATTCCTATATGTAGGAGTAATGCATAAGAGATCTTGTGATTTAGTGGTTTTTTACTGTTTGGATGATTGTTGTCTATTCTTGTAAATATTAGACTTATATGACGCTAATATCGGACAGTCATTCCCATCTTAGTAATTCCAAATTCTTTGACCGGGTTGTGAAATCCATGGGGTTGAATATCTTCTATACAAGCTAAAAATTATAATGGTTTCATCTCTGAATTGGCAGCATCACCAATATCCCCAGCCACATTGCTTGCATTTCAACAAACACCAACAATGACTCCTGTTGTGAGTTATGCGTAATTAGAGAATTTTATTGGGTTTATTTGTTAAACATTATAACATCTATTTATACACATTGAATGAAATAGCAAGTTTAATTACCAAATCATTTCAATTTTGACCCAGAACTCCATCTTTTCCTTTCTTCAGCTTTGTCGTCATGAAGCAGCCACGACTAGAGCTCGCTGGGATGGCAGCAAGGGGATCGCAGATCGCTCTGGGAAGGCAGTGAGAAGATTGTGGCTCGCTGGGAAGGCAACTAAGGGATCGCGGCAGAGAGCACTGGCGATACAGCTGTTGGGAAAACAACTACGTTATCACAGTCTGCGGCGTGAACCCTTGCACGAGGCTCACTAGGAAGGCAACTAAGTGATCGCGACAGAGGTGTTTGGTCAGGAAGGGCTTCGTTTTGTGGTTTTTCGTACGCAGCAGTCCTGCCATTGCCTTCACCGTGAGAAACAACTTGGAATTGCGGCTCGGGAGTGAGGAAATCAGCGGAGCAGGGCCTTTGTTTCTGGAGTTGCACTCGACGGGCAGGGAAGCGAAGGATCGAAGCGACTACAAGTTAGCGTGCAACACAAAGGGGTTGCGGCTTCATAATGGCTAAGACTAAGCAGATCATACAAACTTACAACAGTAAGGAAGTCGTATGTGATCTGTAGGATCTAGACTCGATCTTTGTGATTAAGAATATTAGGAGACGACGATAGTTCACGAGGCAAGGGATTGAAACTTCTGGGTAAGATAAATCTTGAAGTTCTGAAGATCTTGGTCAAGCTCATATAATGAGGTAGTGTCTCGCGGGGGCAAAGGATTGGAACTTCTGGTAAGATAAATCTTGAAGTTCTGAAGATCTTGGTCAAGCTCATATAATGAGGTAGTGTCTCGCGGGGGCAAAGGATTGGAACTTCTGGTAAGATAAATCTTGAAGTTCTGAAGATCTTGGTCGAGCTCATACAATGAGGTAGTATCTCGACGGGAGCCACTATCTCAACACGTTTTCCGGCTCAACCGAGCGGACTTCTAGGAATGCCATAAGCTTTGACTATCTCGAGCTCAAGTAGGAAAGGTGCTCAAGCGAAGACCCGCAGGTGGTACAACTGCAGAGAAATAGGACACCAGAGCAAGACGTGTCTAAATCTACCAAAGCAGAGAGTCGGGAGGACGTGGATAGTCTAGAGGTTGTGGTAGTAATTGTGGGGGCTAAAGGGGTAAAAGAGGGGGCTATAGAGCAAGTCTAATGGTAGTGGAAAATAAGTGAATGACAGAAGTGGTCTTTACCGATGAGGATCACGAATTACTGGAGATGTTGAAAAGAAAGCAGACAGCGACATGTGATGTCATTAGGGATGCATCCACATTATCGTCATCCAACGGAAACACTGCTAGTTATGCTCACCTAATCAAAGGTGCTTGTGATACACATGCTCTTACCACTATATCCACCACAAGTTCACCAAAATGGATAGTAGATTCTGGTACATCTCGAGATGTGACAGGTGTCGCTAGTGAGTTCTTTTCCTATACACACCTAGCACTTTCAAAGAGCATTTAAATCGTTGATGGTACAACACAGCATGTAGTTGGTAATGGTACAGTGAGGTGTAACAATTCTATAACTTTGTCCAATATTTTGCATGCTCCTTCATTTCCAGTGAACCTTTTATCTATTAGTGTCATTATACTCAAACTAAAATGTGTTGTTTCATTTCATATTCCAAATGCAATCTTTCAAGAGAAGGGGAATGGCAGAAAATTTAGGACTGAAATGTGCAAAGTGGACTATGGTACTTAGATAGAGAGGAGATTGATTCAGACTTGAAATCCATGGTTGAGAAGAAGCAAGAGCATTTGAGAGGAGTGTGGAGGATGTATTGTTGCCACATACGGACGCATGGGACACTTCTCGTTCAGTTTATTGAGTATTTTGTACACAAAATTGTATGAAAAGACAAATAAAGAAAAAACTGGTGTGATGCTTGTGAGTTTGGCAAGCTCACTAGGAGCTCTTATGTCAGTTCTTTGTCCTACTAGTTGTACAAATAGTTTTTGTTATTTGGTTATGTTTATTGATTGTTTTTTTTTATCTTGATATACTTGATAAAACAGAAGAGTGAGGTGATTGTTTGCTTTAAAGATTTTCATAATACAATCCAAACCCAATACGGGGCAGTTGTGAAGACACAGCGGTCTAATAATGGGAGAAAATATATCAACAAAGCATTTAGGGACTACCTGTCAGCTTAAATGATACAAAATCAAACCACATGCCCATACACATCAGCATAGAATGGAGTAGCAAAGAGGAAGAATCTTCTAGAGGTAGCCCGGAGCATGATGATGGCAATGAATGTCCCACAAAGCTTGTGGGGCTAAGTCGTGTTGACAGTCGCTCAATTGATTAATAAAATGCCCTCAAGAGTACTGGAGTGGAAGTCTCCTTATCAGATGTTAAAAAGAGACAATAGTAGGATCCTTCTATTGAAATTATTTGGATGTGTATGTTTTATGAAAGACAACATGTCATCTGTAGGAAAGTTGGATCCCGGAGTTGTGAAATGTGTGTTCGTGAGTTATTCTGCTACTCAGAAAGGTTATGTTTGTTAGAATCCGATTGAGAAGAGACTCTTTGTGAGTATGAATGTATCATTTAGAGAGTTTGAACCATATTACACTTTAGAGGTGAATTCACCCTTCGGTGACTCAACAGACACTAGAGATATGAGACAAGAGAGAGTGAGTAGTGGTGATGGAGTGTTGCAAGTGAGAGCAATGTCATGTCTTGTGATGTGGGATGAATCAACTGAGGAGACAGAAATTGAGGATATTGAACCTAGAGGTGGTGGGATTCAAGCTAGAAGTAAGCTAAGGGTGTATACACTGAAGAAGCAAACTAAGGGAACAGAGTCAACAGAGCCAACAAGTGTCTTGTCCCCAACTCTTGAATCACTTATACCATCTACTTTTGATTCAAAACTCCCAGGTGATATTATTCCTCCTTTGACCACTCCCCCCCCCCCCCCAACGTTAAGGATAACCTCCCACAACAATGTGAAACATCCTCCTGATCGTTTTGGGTGAAAACTTGACATTGCAAATTTTATTTCTTATTCTAACATCTCATCTTAGCATAGAGCATTCATTGCATCATTGGACTCTGTCCTTATACGCAAGTGTTGACAGACTGCTATAGAAGATCCCGAGTGGAAAACGATGATTCATGAAGAGCTTGGAACTCTTGATAAAAAAGGAACATGGGAGATTCTACCACTACCAATAGAGAAGAAGAAAGTTGAATGCAAGTGAATCTTCAGAGTAAAGCAAACTCCAGAAGGAAAGGTGGAGAGTTACAAAACACGACTAGTGACAAAGGGGTACAGTCAGACGTATGGCATTGACTACGATGATACCTTTGCACCAATTGCAAAGATGAGCACGATGAGGACACCAACATCTCTGACATTGAATGGTGAATGAACACTTCACCAATTGGATGTGAAGAATGTTTTTCTTTATGGAGAGCTACTGGAGAAGGTATATATGGAGATACTACCATAATTCAGTACATCTCAGACAGTGGGCAAGGTGTGTAGGCTCAAGAATTCACTGTATGGCTTGAAGCAATCTCCTCGAGCCTGGTCTGACATGTTTAAAATGGCGATGGTTGGCATGGGATATCAATAGATCAATACAGTCACCCGGTGTTCTTTCAAAAACATGAATGTCACACTACCATATTTGTTGTGTATGTGGATGACATAATTATCACTGGTGATGATGAGACAGAAACTGCTCGACTGAAGAAAAAATTGGGAAAGCAATTTGAGGTAAAGAATTTGGGATAACTTAGATACTTTCTTAGGATTGAAGTGGCCCATGGACCTAAGGAGATGATCCTATCCTAGAGAAAAAATGTATTGGATCTTCTCATTGAGACACGTATGCAGGGTTGCAAATCTGCAGTCTCTTTAATTGATCAGAAGGTCAAGCTCAGTACAGAAACGGATGAATCAGTTGATCGTGAGAGGTGCTAGAGGCTGCTGGGCCGCCTGAACTATCTGTGTCACAGTCGACCTGATATCTCTTTTGCAGTAAGTGTGATGAGCTGCTACATGCATGATCCAAGGAAGGGTCATATGGATGCAGTGTATTAGATTCTGAGGTATCTGAAGAGAGCACCAGAGAAATTGTTGTTATTTAGAAAGAATGGACATGTAAATATTGAGGGATTTGGATTCTGACTAGGCAAGTTGTGTTGATGACATGATCCACATCAGGATACTACGTGTTTTTGTAGGTGACAACTTAGTTTCGTGGAAGAACAAGAAACCATCAGTTGTAGCAAGATCAACAACCGAGGCAGAACATAAAGACATGGCATTAAGCATTGTTGAGATGATGTGAGTGAAAGCCTTGTTGGTTGAACTCAAAGTGGTCCAGGGAACTCAAAAGAAGTTGTGTGACAACAAGTCGGCAATCAGCATTGTCAACAACATGGCGCAAAACGATAGAGCTAAACATGTGAAAATTGATAGATTCTTCATCAAGGAGAAGCTTAATAACATATTGTTGAAGTCATGTAGCTATTGGCGAGCAGGTGGTTGCTGCCTCACTAAAGGACTTAGTTCAGTAGAGTTAGATTATTTAACAAGATGAGCTTAGTGAATATCTTTTCCCATCTTGAGGGGAGTGTTGTGAGTTATGTGTAATTAGAGAGTTTTATTAGATTTATTTGTTAAGCATTGTAACACCTATTTAACACCTATGTTGAATGAAATAGCAAGTTTCTACAAAATCATTTTAATTACTCCATATTCAATCATATCATCCATGCTACTATCTTTGTATGTTGTCTATATAGTCAATAAAAATCCATTCTTTTATGAAATTCTTAATCCACATAAAATATTGAATGGCAATCATTTAAACTCCTTTTTTTGCACGAATGAATGCCAAAAAAAAGGGTCCCATCCAAATTACAGTTCTAAAGAGAGAACAACATTTATGTACCATCAATGATTATTGTTAAAAGAGATTTTGGCCCAGCAGTTTCAGAGGATTGTTTCTAAGAAATTCTTAGCCCTATACCACACATTGAGCTGAGTTGTATGCAAACCAAAAAGGGTCTAATCAATTCTAGAATGATTCATCTCCATAATTCAAAATCAACATCTATGCTAATATGTTGAAGTTTTAATCGTTGTTTCAAAAAATCAACTCAACCTCCCCAAAAACTGACCGCAATCATCAATTAGTCTATAGAGCGATGAACTCCAAGCAATCGCCAGTTAAATTCCTCTCCCAAGAAAGTGTAGTGACATTGATTCCGAAAGTGTAACATTAAGCCCACAAAGCTGCGGTCTTCAAAATTCAACAACCCAACAAAGTTCAAACTGGAATTCAAGAAGCTCCCTGACAAATGAGTGACACTGGTCTAGATTCCTAGATGGTGTGTAAAGATCAAGTATGGGGTTGAGGAAGTTGTGGAATGATAGTAAAGAGCAAAAGTCTGAGATGAAAATAGGATCTGGATAGGAAACAAGGTGATGGTTGCTACCGTGAGGAACAAAATAGAGAGGAAGCAAAGCCGGCTTTAGTCAGGCCAGATACGGTTGTCAGCACCTGCCAACCTCACTGAAAGCAGCAAGACAACGATGCGACTGCTGTTGTCAGGGCAAGGGTTTCATAAATTCCAAGAAGGATAAACCACCTATTCTCCAATCAAGTTAAACAAAAAATACTTGAGAAGAGAAAGGACACAACACCCTTGTGACTGAGAGAAACCTAAAAATAGCATAAAATAACAAAAAATAACAACCAGCCATCCAAAGTCTAAAGCAAACAACTATATAATAGAGCTACAAAACAACCTTAAACTTCATTAAACCAAACAAGGAAAGGCCCATAGGGACATCAGATCCGCCAAAACAACGAATCAACCAGAATTGGTCCAACATTGGACTGGACACAATCTCAAGTCCGTCCAAGAGGCAATTCCACATCCTTTCCTAATGCTCCCGCATCAATGGGTAATGATTATCACACTTTAACTAAAAATTTATAGGGTTAATCAAGGATCCTAAAAGGATTCCATCACTGTGACAACACACCATCACAACATAACAGCTTAGCCCACTCAATTAGCTGGAAAAGGCATATGAGGATATAAATATCCAATTTCATTATTAACATAGCATCATCAGCAAAATTAAAATTTACAATTAACATATATCATGACAAGGAGTCATAAACACAACATTTGATTCACCGCTATCATCTCCAAAGTTTATGCATGCAATGCTCAAAAGGCACCTATCTAGGTCAAACTCGCAATATATAAATCACTGCCTTGCTATTAGTAATAAGACATGCAAGGATATCCTAAAAAATATATGATAAGTGAACCCGTGCTATCTACATTTTATGTGTGATGAATGGAGCGTGAAATAAATCTAGGATGAGGTTGTGGAAAAGGAATTTTAACCTCAACATCAAATATATGGCACGGAAAATGCAATTTGATTAAAAGACTTGGCAAGCAAATTCACCATTATTGCCTCAAGGATCCTACCATTCACACAAATAAGAGAAGAAGCTAGACATCAAAGATGACCAAAACTCTAATGAATAGAAGGCAAAGTGAGAAAGGTGATGATGCCTCTAGTTCCTCGCCCCCCTCAGAAAGATTTCATAACCCCTCAAAGAGGCTAATGCCTGATTCATGGGTGCTAGCTGCCTTCGCATGCCCTCAGGCTAGTGCAAAATGAGCCCAAGAGGGCACTCACACATGTAGTTTGGCCAAAAGGGTTTGCTTGTGGCTCACCCAGACACAGCTGCAAGAGCCATGAGACTCGTATAATGACCAAAGTCACATGCATATAAAGTTTTTCTCAAATCTGTTGACATATCATTTTATAGCTCAATCCAATCATTCGATGTTATTGAACTAACTCCAAATTCAATAAAATACACAAAAAAAGGACATGGGTCAATTTGGAAGAAGGCAAAAAGCAATCCTGACATGATGTCCAAACATAGGGAGCAATTGAGTTAAATTATTTCAATTTTAGAAATTTGCAAACGATTTGCCAGCAACTATATGAGAGGATACATTATAAGATGAATATATTTGGATTTTTTATAATAAACCCAACATGGTTTGATTTTTTGGTAAAATATTAGTAGAGGATTAATCATATTTGTACAATTAAGAGCCAATATGCATACTTCCATGATCTCTATGCAACGATAAGAGAGCATGAAAAAGGTTCTTTCAAATTAAAACCACCAAATTACCTCAAAACATGTGGTGATCCATCAACCAAGCCTAAGGGAATCAACACCAATCTAAAAGCCTCAACTAGAATATGATCGTCAAACTCAAATCATCTCCAACCTTAATCTTAAATACATCCAACGATAAATTCTGATCTCCAACAGTAATCTTAAAGCCCAAAGCTTTCATGTAGCCATCCATTACCCTAGAAGTATAATGGTCTAGGTCCAATCTTGAATGTGTCTTAATCCTCAACTAGAGGAATTAACATCCATCAAGGATCTCAAAATTGAACTGTTTCCTCCATATATCATTGCCATTTTAATAATATATGTTGAAATAGCTGTAAGTACTTCCTAGGTATAAGGTAAGAGAGAGTAAAGAAACCTTTATATTCTTAGAAAATGGCTTAGTTCTAGCATCCTTTCCTTCAAGCAAGCTTGTTAACGAAAGCGCCAAAGTGTCTTCCAAGAAAACAAAAAGTGAGATAGACACACCTTTTCTTTGCTTGAGTGAGAACAAAAAGCAAGTGGCCATTGTTAGAGGCGAAACCAGCTTCAATTTTAAGGGTGGGTTATCAAATGTTAAAATTTTCTATGGGATAGGGCAAAAAAATCCATTAGTGTGCAAAAATTACTAAATGACTTAAATTATATAGAAAAAATAATAAAGTTTATATCATTTGTCGCACCTGAAGCCCTAGCTCCATTATGACGCTCTCGTCATCGCACCTGAAGCCCACTGGTTGTCTACCCCTCGCCGGCAACGTCAAGCCACTGATCCGGCCTCCCCCTCTCTTCCTACCCGATTTTTCTTCCTCGTGACTGAGATCTTGTCTTTGCTGCGCAGGACACCGGCCCGTCCCAATATTCTTGTTGCTTGTTCGTCTTTCTTGCGGCATGGAGTTCTTGGAGCGCCGAAGGTTTCTTGGTACGCTGTTCTCTTATCGTTTGCCCTAAGTTTTCTCCTTTGGTGATCTTCTGGTTACTTCATCCCTTGTCATGAATTTCACTATTCGTGAAGCCGCTCCTTCTTTTCGTGATATTGTTGTTGGGGATTCTCATGATCCGGGTAATGTTAATTTCCCTTCGTCTTTTAAAAGTCAATTGGTTGATAGCTCTGCTCTGGGGTTAAGCTAGTTTAGGTGGAACGGGATGTCACTGCTAAATTTCAAGATACAGTGTGGATTGGTAATAGTGTTGATGGGTATTAGCAGCCGGTTGAAATGGAATTTGTTCCAAGCTATTGTACGCATTGTAGAATGTTTGTACCTACATAATTCTTGTTACAATGCTCATCCTGAGTTGCGTAAGAATAAAGAAAATGTTCCTGTCTATGGTAATAAAAGGGTTCAAGTTACTCAACCTAACTGCAGTAACATGCAGGAAATTATTCCTCCAGCAATAGAGGTATTGGGTAAGAAAGCTGTTGAGTTTATTTTTGCTAATGAAAATGATGCTGTTATATTGAATGTGAATGATATTACTATTTTTGGTACAACCATTGCTAATGATCTAAATCAGATGCAGGTTGAAGGAGCCTTTCAGTGTTATCAATCTTGATGACTCTATTGGAGGCAATTTAACTGGTAAAGATTTGGATTCTTATTTTGTCAATCATATTATTTCTAACCATGAATCTGAAGGTGTTGTTGTTCCTCATCAAGATATGCCTCAAGATATAATTCTTAATAAAGAAAATGAGAATGGTAAAACCTCTTATAATAATCTTGTCGTAGATCATCATATTGTTAATATTGATAACTTTACTGTAGACTATGATAATGCTTTAACCAGATCTGAACTTAAGGAAGATTAGATGGTTCAAAAATCTTACAGGAGAAGAAAAATTAAGGGTAGTCGAGAACTAAGTTACGTGAATCCTGCTGCTCTTAATGAACAACTTTTGGATAAGAATTGGGATCCTAAAGATTTGAATATTACCTCTAGAATTACTAGAGGAATGAGAGAATAAGATGATGAAATTTAATATGTTATTCTGGAATATTAGAGACATTGCTAAGGACAATGCTTCTAATCGGCTTAAGAATTTGATACGTTTGTAGCATCTGTCTTTCTTTGAAATTCTTGAACCTGTAGTTAATTCTTCCAACAATGATAGGTATGTTAAAAGACTTGGTAATTTTCATTACTTTACTAATCTCAATAATAAGATTTGGTTTCTTTGGAAAGATTATATTATAGTTGATATTATTATTAATCATAATCAATTATTGTATGTTGATATTAATTTGAATGGGATTCATTTTTTATTACAATTATTTATGTTGGTTGTCATAGGAAGGATAAAATTGAGTAATAAAATTTACATAATTCCATTGGTCCCACTACTGAACCTTGGTTAGTTGGGAGATTTTAATATTATTTCCTCTGTTGTTGAGAAGAAATGTGGTTTACCACCTAATCATACTCTTATGTTTGATTTTAATGAGGTTTTGTTGGATGTGGGTCTTTTTGATTTAGGGTTTCATGGTAATCCTTTTACTTGGAACCGTGGCATGTCTTCGAAAGGTTGTATAGGTTTGTTTTTAATTCTGCTTGGATTAATTCTTTTTTTCTACATGAGGTTCACCATCTTGCGTTTTTGGCTTCTGATCATACCCCGGTTTTGATTAAAGCTAAAGATGATATTGGTAAAAAGATTTATCATTTCCGTTTTCATAATATGTGGATTCTTCACCCTCTTTTTCTTATGGGTGTTAAAGAGAATTGGAATGCTCACAAGTTGAATGTTGTGCATAATAGTCCTGGTGTTAAGGTTTGGTTACTTCAGAAAAATCTTACTAAGTTTCTAAAAAATTAGAATTAGAGTTTTTTTTGGAAATCTTAATAAGGTTGTGACTGATGCTGAGAATCGAGTTAAGGAGCTAGAATTAGATTACTGTAATAATAGTATTAATCTGATCCATTGCTTCAATGGCAGAAGGATCTGACTAATGCTATTAATATGGAGAAATCTTTCTATGATCAAAAGGCTGCTCGAGCTAATTTTTTGGATGGTGATAGGAACTCTGTCTAATATCATGCTTGCATTAAGAGTATAAAGAAGCTTAACATGATTACTAATATTAAGAGTATTAAGGTAATTTTTTCTCTAATCAAAATAATATTGCTAATGATGGTGTTAGCTTTTTCTTTAATTTATTTCATAATGATGGTAGCCATCTTGCTCCGATTAATGTTAATTTGTATCATATATCTTCTAGGTTGAATAATTTAAATCTTACTTATATTCCTAAATAGGAAATTAAGGATGTTATTGATGGCATGGAGGATGGCAAAGTTGCTGATCCAGATAGTTTCACTGTAGAGTTCTATAAGAATAGTTGGGATATACTTGTTGAGGTCATTCAGGATTTCTTTCGTGGTAATGATTTACCCAGATATTTTAAATCTGTTAACATTGTTCTGATTCCTAAGAAAAATGATAAGAATTTTTTGAATGATTTTACACCTATCATCATTAATACTGATATGTCTAAGATTATTTCTAAGACTATGATTAAGAGAAGTCAACCTAATTTAAATAACATTATTTATTTAAATCAGATTGTCATTCTTAAAGAAAGACAGATTGGGGACAATGCTCTGATTGTGCAGAAATTGTTGTTCGATCTTGATAAGAGTAAAAGTTATGGTAATGTTATTTTTAATATGGATATTAAGAAAGTTTTTGATTATATCAGGTGGGAATTTTTACTTGATGTTATTAAGATTGTTGACTTCAATGATGATTTTTGCAATATTATTAAAAGAATTTTAAATAATAACAATTATTCTGTTATTATTAATGGTACCTCTAGTGGCTACTTTATGACCTCTAAAGATATTGAGCAGGGGGATCATCTTTCTCCTTACATATTTATTTTCGCTTTTGACTATCTTTGTAAGTGTCTTAACAATCTTTTTGAAAAGTATCCTAGTCTAAACTATATGCATAGAGGTGGTATTAGCATTTCTCACCTTTGTTTTGCAGATGGCCTTATTCTTTTTACTAATTCTCATAAGAGATCCATCAGAAAGATTTGAAAGGTGATCTCTCATATGCAAGATGTATTTGGTTCAGTTTTTAACAATTCTAAATGTTATTTTTATTGCTCAAAATATATATCTGCTGATAAGAAGAATTGGATTGTTGATTATACTAATTGTGTTAAGGCTAGTTTACCATTGAAATATCTGGATTTCATCCTTGACAAAAAGGTTAAGAAAAATTATCTTTTTTTTGAATTATTTGATAAGATTAGAATGCAGATTCTTTTTTGGGAGCATAAGTTTTTATCTTACGGTGGGCATGTTGCTTTACTTAAGAGCATCCTTACCTCTCTTCCTCTATATTATGCAAGTGATGTGTATGTCTCTAGGTTTCATTAAGAAGCTGGAGATATTGTTTAACAAATTTCTTTGGGAGGATTTTGGTAAGAAGAATGATCATTGGAAGAGCTGGGAGAAGCTCTTTAAACCAGTTGATAAGGGTGGACTTGGTTTTCGTAGGCTTATTGATTCTGTTAGAATTAACTATATGAAGCTTTGGCTTAAGTTTCAAATAAATAATTCTATATGGATTCTCTGCTCCAAGCAAAGTATTGTTCTACTTCTCATCCCCTTTGTATTTCCTTTTCTAAAAAGAATTCTTTTATTTGGAAAGAGATGCTTAAGATCTCTTCTCAAGTAGAAGAGATGTTATGTTGGGATGTTGGCAATGGGGATGTGGCTTTTTGGTATGAGGACTGGCTTGGTAAGGGTGCTCTTGGTGACTTCTATGAGAGTCCTCAGGATATTAATATGAAGATTAAAAATTTATGGGTTGGGCAAAGTTGGAATTTGTCTCAGTTGGTTACTATTGTGCATTATAGTGATACTAAGTTTATCTCTCAAATTCCTATTATGCCTGATAAAAAAGTTCCTAAGGTTAAAGGTAAGCTTGGTGCTTTGATTACTAAGTCATTTGCTAATCATATTTTTTCTTATCAAAGAATGGATCTTTGTTGAAATTGGAATAAATGGGTAAATTCTTCTATTTCTTTTTTTGTTTGGAGGGTTTTTCATGAGATCATACCTACTGTCAATACTCTTAAGCTTAAGGGCTTAAGGATTGCTTCTGTGTGTTCTCTGTATGAATGTTGAAGAGTCTCTTTGTCATATTTTTAGTGATTGTATTTTTGCTTTGAATATCTGGACTAGTGTTTTTGATATTTGTGATAAGAGGGATGTTTTTTTCTAGGTATCCTAACATTGCTGCTATTATGATGATTGGAAGGATAAGGGACATGATTTCTCATATAATATATTTTCTATTGTTCTTTGATTTATTTGAGTCTCTAGAAACTCTATAAGATATTTTGATGAGACTATTACTGCTAGGATTACTTTCTCTAAATTTGTTCTTATACGAGTAAAAGACTTTCTTTTAATGGTATGAAGCATACTAACAATGCGTTTGTGAAAGTCATTCTTATTAAACTCTCTCTCAATTTTACTACTAATTATCATTCCTTTTGTAAACTAGTTTGGAATAAGTCTTATGTTCTTTTTCTTAAAATTAATTAATATGAGAGTTGGAAGCAGAATGTGCGGATATTGGAGGTTTGTAGGGATTGGAGTGGTTCTGTCATTTATTGGTTTGCTGCTCCTTCTCTTCCTGTTTCTCCAATTGCTGCAAAAGCTGATGTTATTGTCTTTGCTTTATTAATTTCTAGGAAGATGGGTTAACACAATGTTATAGTTGAGACTGATTTCCTTATTCTATGAAAGATTTACAAATTTATTTAGGTGTCACTGGAGTTTACATTTGCAAGTTAAGAGAATTCTTCGTATGGCCAAAGATTTTAATGGTAATGTTGTTGCCAAATGGGTTGCTTAGTTGGGATCTTTTCTGCGAGCACCTTTCATTTCTAAAATCTTACCTGATGATTTCCATAGATTGGTTCTTTTAGATTTGTTGGGGTGTTTGGGGGTGTGTTGAGTTATATTTTCTTTGTTTGGAAAGAGGATATTTTTTTTCTTTTTTTTTTTCTTTTGAATTGCAGGTGTGTGTGGGGGACATCTTTCCCGATTTTGCACTTTTCTCTATTGAAATAAAATGAGGAGTCGAATAATGCTCTTTTAATATATATATATATAACACGAAGTCATTACTTCAAAATTATAATAAAATTTATATCCTATTTTTCGCACCTACAGAAAATGACTAGACAATTTTCTTATAAAATTATACATTTCATGATAGATATTTTGACATATAAACTCGTACATGTAAATATTAGTATATTAGCTTATATAAACTAACTTCTAACAATACTATCAACATAAGGTTTTAATAAACTAATTTTCACATATTTAATTAATTAAAGCAATTCCCAAGTCTCCACTCGTGCACATATGCAATAGTAGGGCAATCAAAACGGCTCGTTGTTCGCAACTTCGTGTTCGGCTCATTAAGAAGCTCATGTTCGGCTCGTTCGCTAAGTTAACGAGTCGAACACGAACAAAAATTTGCTCTTTTGTGATTGGCCCGTTTTGGCTATAATATACATATATATATATAGAAGGGGGGTACGTTCCTCTGTTTCTGTCGTTTGCTTCGTCGAGCTGCGCCTGTGCTCACTGCTCGTTGCTCGTTGTAGGGCCGATCATGCTCTCCGGCTCCGTTTCCTGCTTCTGCGGCGTTGTCTCGCTGCGGTTCTTCTACGCGGCTTTCTCGAACTGAGGTTTCGACTCTGTCGAGCTCATCTGTTGTTCCTGTATGTGGTTTACTGTCTTCTGCGCAACGCCCCGACCTCTTCGGCCCTCTACCCGACCTGCAAGGCTTCTCGGGCTTCTCCTTGCTGTGATGGAGCTTCCTTCTTCTTCGGTTGAACCTGGAAAACCTCATTTGCCCACATTCCGGGTAATCCTCAGGGGGAAACGACGGTTATGTTCCCCTCAAGTTATAAGGAGAATCGTGATGGTACAGGTGACTGCCCCTTTATTAATTATGTAAGCAGGAAAAGTGGGAAGACAACACTTTTTTTCTACCCTGATTGACAAATTCAAATTTGCTCTCACTGGAAAATGTCAGTGGGGACACCCACCTATGGAGATTATCAGAAAAAGTTTTGATGACCTCAAATTAGCAGTAAAGTGGAAAGTGGGGCTCATGGATGGAGACATGTTTTGATTCAGTTAACCATGCCTGAAAACTGCACTCGTATTTTCTCCAAAAATTATTTTAACTTTGTTGGTAAACCTATGAAGCTATTCAAGTGGTCTCAAGATTTCGACCCAAATCATGAAACTCTCATTGTACCGTTATGGTTTAGTTTATCTGGTCTCAAGCTGCATTTTTTTCACTATCAGGTTCTCTACTCTATTGGGGTCATCCTTGAGAATCCTTTGAAGCTAGATTTGCCTACTTTTAACCTAATCAGACCCTCGGTGGTCAGAATACTTGTATAAAGGAATATTACTTTATTTGATGTTACTGAAGTCTGACCGGGTACAACCCATAATGGTTAGTGGCAACAAATCGCCATGGAGCACAGAACCCATATTGTACCCACTGTAAGATGTTTGATTGTGTCCTTGATAAATGCCACAAGTTTCATCCAAATTTAAAATCTAAGTTCAAGTAAATAAGGATGGATTCTAACCACACTGCTCTAGACATTCTAATTCCACTTGGGGAGGATACTACAAGACAGGAGGTGTTTGTTGCCCCTGAGAAACCCCCCATGACACTGTTGTTACTATTACTGCGAGTGATGTGATGTTGGCACATTCAAACCCCATAGAAAACAATACTGATGAACTATTACCTACAAATGATAGTGTTCAGACTGATATTCAGAAGAGTCTCGCAGCTCCACTTCTTCAGGAAGCATCCAGTGTAGAGGCAACTCATAATTCACATATTCTAAAACCTATTGTGGGTACTACGGTTGGTATTCTTTCTGCTTCAGCTCTACCACACCATCAGACTGATTTTTCGGAGGAGGAATGACAGGTTTACACTTCCAGGAGGAAGAAGAAGAATGAAAATCTACTAGAGCTCAGGAGTCTATGATACTTTGGTTATTTTGGATAATGGTACGCACCTTACCAATCTGCTAGCTCGATCCCTTCCGAGAACGAGAGTCAGAGGCAGGACTAGAGTGGGATGACCCTCACGTC
>NW_018164689.1:73324-75738 GCF_001263595.1 Phalaenopsis equestris
GGCTGCGGTCGAAAGCTCGAGCTCTGCTAGGGTTTTCAGTGGAGATTGCCTTCACATTTGATTCCACCGCACGATTTGATTCTACCGCTCGCTCTAAGGAGAGGGGCTCCCAACTCGTTTCGTCGACTCTCGCTCAAATCCGCGTCTGCATAGGCGTCCAGTTTCAACGTTGCGCTTCTTTCCTTCTGTTTCGACGCTTCTTATGTTTGTGTCTGCTCCCGTGCTTCTCTCCAGCCTGACAACAATTCTTCTGTTTTGCTTCTGCGCCCGTCTTTTTCTCCAACCCAACGCAAGCTTCTCGCTGCAGGTGACAACTGGCACATCCCCTTGCTCTGATGGCACTTCCTTCTTCTTTGGCCGAACCGGCAAAGACATCCTTTGCCAATGTGGTGGGTAACCCTCAGGTGGAGTACGCAGTGGTATTCCCTAAAGCTATAAGGAATGTCGCGATGATACTGATGATTGTCCTTTTGTTAAGAAGCGAAGTAGGAATGGCGGAAAAACAACAATCATTTTCTCTGACTCAGAAATTTCTACCCTGACGAAAAAATTCAAGTTTGCACTTATTGGAAAATTTCAGTGGAGACACCCACCTATGGATGTTATCAGAAATAGTGTAGATGATCTTAAGCCAGTAGGCAAGTAAAAAGTGAGACTTATGAATGGGAGACATGTGTTGATCCAACTAACAATGGCTGAAGACTACACCAGAATTTTCTCCAAGAAATATCTTAATATCGCAGGAAAATCAATGAAGTTACTCAAGTGGTCTCCTGATTTCGACCCAAATCATGAAATTCTCACTGTACCGGTATGATTTAGTTTACATGGTCTCAAACTGCATTTTTTCACCATCAGATTCTTTACTCTATTGGGGTCATCCTAAGGATCCTTTAAAGCTAGATCTACCTACTTTCAACCTAAATAGACCCTCGGTGGCCAGAATACTTGTGGAAAGGGATATTACTTTACCTGATGCTACCAAAGTCTGGCTAGGCACAACCCATAATGGTTATTGGCAACAAATCGTCATGGAGCACAGACCTTCATATTAAACCCACTCCACTGTAAGATGTTTGGTCATATCCTTGATAAATGTCACAAGTTTCGTCCTCATTTGAAACAAATTTCTTCCAAATTTGAAATCTAAGGTTCAAGTGAATAAGAATGGGTCTAAACCCCACTGCTCTGGACATTTTAGTTTCACTTGGAGAGGATACTACCAGACAGGAGGTGTCTGTTGCCCCTGAGGACCCCCCCATGACACTGCTGTTGTTGTTACTATTACTGCGAGTGATGTGATGTTGACACATTCAAACACCATAGAAAATAATACTGATGGACTATTGTCTATAAATGATAGTGTTCAGACTGATAATCAACAGAATCTCGTAGCTCCACTTCTTCACGAAGTATCTGGTGTAAAGGCAACTCATACTTCACATATAGTAGAACCTATTGTGGGTACTACGGTTGGTATTCCTTCTGCTTCAGCTCTACCACCCCATCAGCCTTATTATTCGGATGAGGAATGACAAGTTTATTCCAGGTGGAAGAAGAAGAATGGAAACCGACTCCAGTAGCTGGATCCCTTCCGAGAACGAGAGCCAGAGGCAGGACTAGAGTGGGATGACCCTCACGTCTTCAGCGTCATTGGTTTTGCGTTTTTTTTTTTAATTTCTATATGTAGGGCTGCCAAAAAAGCTCGTTGTTCGCGAACAGTTCGTGTTTCATACTAATAATATTTTGTGAAATTTTTTTAAAAAGTAAAACGAATTTTTGAAAAATACTAGTTTTTGCCCTCATATTAAAAAAAAAAATTGAAATTTTTGGCTCCCCAATTTATTTTCGAAATATAAAATAATTTAAAATAATTATATATGTAAAATTTATGTTAAAAATTTATGATATTTTAATAAATTAAATTTATAAATTATAATATATAATAAATTAATAATAATAATATATTAATATAGCATAATAGTAATATACTAATATATATATATATTATATATTTACACAATATAAGTTATATAATTAATATAATGTATTATTTATATATAATAATATTAGGGATGTCAAACTTGCTCGTCGTTCTCGAACAGCTCGTGTTCGACTCGCGTTTGGCTCGTTCGTTAAGAAACGAACACGAACAGTGACTTCACGAATAATTTCGAACGCAAACCTATTTCAAACAAACTAAATTTCAAACAAAGCGAACACGAACACAAGTTTTGTTCGTTCATGTTCGGTTCGTTTACACCCTTATCTATATGTACCCCTTTTTTTCACTTTTTGGTGTGTTGTGAGGTGTGAGTTGAGTGTCTATTTTTAGGCTCACCCATACAACATATTTGTATCTTTCTCTTCAATATATCAGCTCTTAGGCTTATATATATATATATATATATATA
>NW_018164689.1:75789-77219 GCF_001263595.1 Phalaenopsis equestris
TATATACATATATATATATATATATATATATTATTATTTTTATTTTTTTAGAAAGCACAATGGCTAATATATTAAAAACAAATACGATACAAATAAATTGTGTGGGAGGACCCAAACATGGCACCCTGCCAACACGATAACCACCATATGCAAATGGTTTCAAAATGAAAAAATACAAAAAAAAACATGAGATATCTAAAGAAAAGAAAAAATAAAAGGTGTCAAAATCCAGAGTATCGGGTAACTAAAGAGCGACCCAATTTTGTCTTGTCTGTCTTTAGTTCTAGGGAATAAGCCAGCTAATAAAGTAGTGAGATGAGTGTCATTGTCAGCAGTACACACACACACACACACAAATATATATATATAAGGATGGGTCTAACCCCACTGCTGTGGACATTTTAGTTCCACCTGAGGAGGATACTACCAGACAGGAGTTGTTTGTTGCAGCTGAGGACCCCCCATGACACTGTTGTTACTGTTACTGCGAGTGATGCGATGTTGGGACCTACAAACTTCATATAAAGAATACTGATGGACTATTATCTATAAATGATAGTGTTTAGACTGATAATCAAGAGAGTCTCACAGCTCCACTTTTTCAAGAAGTATCCGGTGTAGCGGCAACTAATACTTGACATATTGTAGAACCTATTGTGGGTACTACTGTTGGTAATCCTTCTGCTTCAGCTCTACCCCATCAGGCGGATTCTTCGGAGGAGGAATGACAAGTTTACACTTCCATGAGAAAAAGAAGAATGGAGATCTACTAGAGCTCATGAGTCTTATGGATAATACGTTGGTTACTACGGGTAATGATCAGCACCTTACCAACCTGCCAGCTAGATCTCTATCGAGAACTAGAGCCAGAGGCAAGACTAGATTAGGATGACCCACACTTTTTCAACGCCCGGGTGATTTTTGGGTTTCTTTTTATTTCTATATGTACCCATATTTTACATTTTTTTGTGTGTTGTACCGTGTGGGTTGGGTGTTTAGGCCCACCCATAAAAACCTATCTGTATATTTATCTTTAATATATCAGCCCTTGGATTTTTTCAAACACACACACACACATATATATATGTATATATATGTATATGTGTATATGTATGTATGTATACATACATGTATATGTATATATGTATCTATCTATATGTATGTATGTATGTATGTATGTGTATGTGTGTGTATGTATGTATACATACATACATACATGATATATATATATGATATATGTATGTATGCATACATACATATGATATGATATATGTATGTATACATACATACATACATACATACATACATACATACATATGTATATATGTATATGTATGTATATATATATATATATGATATACATATATGTCGTCGTTTCGCTCATTCCGCTCTGCTAGAGTTTCGCCCCATGGCGAACCCCAGCGTCTCGC
>NW_018164689.1:77301-79344 GCF_001263595.1 Phalaenopsis equestris
GCGCTGCTTCTGCTCCTTTTCCTGTCTGCGCCTCGTCTACGACAGAGCCGCTCGATCTGCATCTGTGACAAACCGCTCGTCGTATGCTCGGCTCAGAGCGTCTGCAAGCCGCTCAACTTCGTCTGAGCCGCTCGTCTTTCTGCTCGGCTCAGCGCGCGAGTCTGCGACAGAGCCGCTCATTTCAGCCTCTAGCGTAAGCGTCTGTGACAGATCCTGCTGCAGTTTGGCACTAGCTGCGGTAATGGCCTCAGGGCTTTCTTACGCCGCCGCTCTCACCGGTAATAACCCCGCCAAACCCTCTTATGCTACAGTGGTTCACAAACGCAGCTCCCATTTTCACCTCGCAGATAGTGCGGTATTCCCACAGAGTTATCATAATTCTGATGCAGGAAATGACGATTGCAATCTCATAAAAAAAGTAGAAAAAAAGGCGGACAAACCAGTAATTTTCTTCTCTGACGCTGAAATTTCAACTCGTGCAAGAAAATATAAATTTACACTAGTTGGAAAGTTTTAATTCGGTTGCCCGAAGATGGAGATCATCAGGAAGTTTTTTTGAAGATTTCAAACTGGTTGAGGATTGGCAGGTGGGTCATTTCGATGGAAGACATATTACGATACAGCTGAGCACAGAAAATGATTACACGAGGATTTTCTCAAAGAAATTCATCACAATTGAGGGCAAACATATAAAATTGCTCAAATGGACCCCCAATTGCACCTACCTGGTTCTCATTACTTGAACTCAAGTTTCTTTTCTTTGATCTACCTATCTTATATGCAATTGGGACTATACTTGGAAAACATTTGCAGGTAGATTTACCTACAGTTCATTTCTCAAGACCCTTTATTGCAAGGATTTGATTGAATGAGATATTACACTACCGGATGTAGAAGAAGTTTGGCTTGAATTGAGGATTGGCAGGTGGGTCATTTCGATGGAAGACATATTACGATACAGCTGAGCACAGAAAATGATTACACGATGATTTTCTCAAAGAAATTCATCACAATTGAGGGCAAACATATAAAATTGCTCAAATAGACCCTCAATTTTGATCCCAGTCAAGAACCCCCAATTGCACCTATCTGGTTCTCATTACCTAAACTCAAGGTTCACTTCTTTGATCTACCTATCTTATATGCAATTGGGACTATCCTTGGAAAACCTTTGCAGGTAGATTTACCTACAGTTCATTTCTCAAGACCCTTTATTGCAAGGATTTGATTGAATGAGATATTACACTACCGGATGTAGAAGAAGTTTGGCTTGAATTTGCTCATAATGATTATTGGCAAAAAATCATTATGGAACAAAAACCATACTAATGCAAGCACTGCAAGATGTTTGGACACCCGCAGGAGAAATGTTTCAAATCGCACCCACAATTGAGAACCAATAGTCAAAAGCAAGAATACACTGTTAGCGCATCCCATGTGTCTGAACGCGCTCCCAACAAACCTGATGACAACCAACCTGAGGAAGGAAACACCACAAGATAGGAGTTGGTGTATGCCCCTGGGATCCATTCTCCTGACCATACTACAATGGATAATGTTCGAACTGAAAATCAGGATAGTCCCGCAGCTCTTATTCAGGAAGCAACGGGTGTAGAGGTAACAATTCACACTTCATATACACTGGAACCTATCAGGTGGCTAGCGCGGTGACAACGACTGTCTTTCCTCCTACTGCGGTTCAAATATCAAATCAGATCGAGGATCATATGAGTCAGCCTTCAGATGAAGAATGACAGGTTTACACTTCTCGACATTAGAAGAAGCCTGGGGGCTCACTCCAACTTAAAAACTTAATGGATGATACTTTGGTGACTCCTAACAATGGCAGGACTCTTCAAAGCTTGTTATTTGATTCCGCTTCTAAAACTAGAGGAAGAGGCAGGACTAAACTGGCTCGACCCTAGCTACTGTTTTCTGCATGTTTTAAATTTATTTTTATTTTTTTTTTAGTTTATCTGTATTATTTTTTGGATTTTTTATGTACTTTTATAAAATGGGTCGGGTGTCTCTTTGGACTCTTCT
>NW_018164689.1:79382-94905 GCF_001263595.1 Phalaenopsis equestris
CTCAATAAAATCACCCCTTGGGCTTTTCATAATATATATATATATATATATATACAAGGCTACAAAAATTTATAATCAAATGAAAGTATTAATTAAGAAAATAGAATAAAGATTATTAAATTAGATTCAAATGATGTTTTAATATAAACAATAATTTTTAAATATTGGCCCAACCCTTAACATCTAATGACCATGTGATTAGTGATTAGGGTTGTCAAAACAACTCTTTGTTCGTGAATAGCTCGTGTTCAGCTCACTAAGCAAACAAGTCGAACACGAACACACTTTTTGAGCTCAAAATATAAACCAGCCGAACACGAGTTGAGCGTGGGCTCACTCATGTTCAGCTCGTTTACACCCCTATGCAATGGCAGCATCGAAGTGGACGTTGTGATGGATTTAAAAACAATTAATTAGGATTACAAATTTGTTACATATACAAATTAAAACCAAATCAAAGAACTTCATTTCATTGATTTCCCATAATTATCTGCAACAAATTAATCATGCATGTGATTGATAATGCTCAAGTTAGTTAAAAAAATTAGATGAATATTATTATTTTCATTTCTTGTAATCATATAATAAACTTATTTAACCTACTATGCTTTTAAATTATCCAATATCATATTGACTATAATTTAAGTTAAAAGAAAAAAAGTAGGTGAGGCAGTAATTAGGTGACCTAGATTTAACTTTCATCCTATAATTCTGATGTACAATTATGGATGTTTGATATAAAGAAAAAGATGTGCATCATGTAAATTAAAACTTTTGGTTCTATAAATTTTATATGGAGTTCCTTAAAAGCCCAATAGTCTATTTTAATGAATTAAAATATGCAAATTTCTATATTAATGATTATGAATGATTAAGAAAGTGAAATCATGTTCTAAAATGATCTAAAAAGATTAATTTTTTACTCACTTAATTTTATTTAGTGAAGTTAAGATGAATATTGGTGGAAAATATGTCTATTGAATTGCCCGTCTCTACTATGTCTCATTTGACTATAAAAAATGGGGCATGGTAGAAGGTTATAGAAGAGTGGCTAAAATTAGAATTGGATAAATACAAATTTTGGAGGTTTATTGTTAATATGATGGAAAATCAAGGCGGCCATTTAGGAGATAATATGAAGTATTGTTAGGACTTCAAATTCTATTTTAAATTTGAATGGAGTTAATTATATAGAGAACACAAGGGAGCCATAATTTTGCAAGCCACAGGCAGCTAGCTACATACTTGAATTGAAGGGAGCCACAATTCCACAAGGCAAGGGTAGCTAACTCTAGTATTTAATGTTAGAAACTAAATTAGGATTTTATTTATTTCTAAGTTATTTCCTATTTATGTATTTCCTTTTATTTTTGGCTAGTTATAAGAATTTTTGTTTTTAGTTTATTTGATTTGATGTTTGTAATATTGGGTATTATTTCTTTTCAAAATTTAGAATTCTAGGAGTTAATTTTTTCCTAAGCTAGAATTCTAGTCAGTAATATTTAAGCCATCATTTAATATAAATAAAGGTATTTTGCTCAATGCTCTGAACCTACATGGTATCAGAGCAAGAGATCTTACCCTAGACGTTAGACATCCAACTGTCTAGCCAAATCCCCTTCCTGCAGCTGGAACTCCTTCATGCCCCTTTTCTCCTTTCAGGCCTCCTTCCTGGCTTCTTCCTGCATAAAAAATCTTCATTTCATTTTTTTCTCCGAGGTCGGTACTCCTCCCTGCAGCCAAAATTCCCAGTTGCAGTCCCTCCTCCAACTGAAACTAACTCCTACAAATGGAAAGTCTTCCCCGCAGCTTGCCAAATGCAAGGATCGGCTCCTTTCGTGCCTCGGCAACCAATCATCTTCTTTTACTCTGTTGGAGCCATGGTTGATTCCTCCATCTCTGAGCTTCCGTCCGACGTTATTCTTTATTCCACCGGAGATTCGACATTTACCTCAATCCCTTTGCAAACCAGAGGACCTAAACACCACATGAATTTCCTGATTATCATTCGAAAACTCAACGGTTTCAATTTCCTCCAGTGGCCTGTTAGCTGTTTTGTTGTTCGTCAAAGGTCGGAATAAATTCAGCAACCTCACAGGTACAATTCGAGAACCTTGTAAGACTGACCCAACATATGTGTGAGAAGTGGAGAACTCCATGGTTATGTCATGAGTATTCAATTCTAAGGAGACCCCAATTGGTTGTTCTTACTTGTTTTTCTGTTTGCAAGTGCCCTATGAAATGTCATTCACGATACCTACTCCGACTTACAAAAATCTAAACTACTTTATAAAGTTTCTGATAAGGTCCGCAAGGCTAAACAGAGGTTGAAGGTGGTGACCCAATACTTCAACGACTTGGTTGCTTTATGAACGGAATGTGATATTTACTATGAATACACTTGGGTCTCACCCACAGATCTTTCCCTCTTCTATAAAATTTTGGAAAGGATCGTGTGCGTCAATTTCAGGCTGACCTGAACAAGAATATTGATGAAGTCCGCAGCCATATATTTGGTCGTGACCCTCTTCCTTCAACGCGATAAGCATTCATCGAGATCCGCCGCCAAGAAAGCCCGAGACTTGTCTTGCTCGTCAACTCAAATATTTCAGCCAAGCTGTCAGGCCTGGTCTCCAACAGTACTTCATACTCTACCACGACGTCTTGAGCCAATCACTCTACATGTGATTTTTTTCCACAAACCCAACTATATTCTTGACAAGTGTTGAAAGCTCCACTCGAAAACTGACGAATAAATTTTCGACCAAATATTCCGCTTCGAGGAGTTTATTAAAAGTCAGGTGAAATATTTGATTAAGTTGTTTGGTTCTTGTCATTCTCTAGCTCATCGACCTCTCATGTTAGTCAAGGTGACGTCTCTGTGGCTCTCATTAATTTTGTCTCTTAGGGTCTGAGGATTAACAATTCAAGTGCCGCAGAAGACATGACCGAGTGTTCTCATTTTTTCTCATCGTATTTTCTTTGTTTTGGGCGAGATACGATTAAAATTGTTGAAGGTGCCTTTAATTTCATTGCATGTAAATGGTCGGTCTTACTAGTAGTCAAGCTAACTTTAAAATCCGTGTTACACGTTCCTTTGCCTAAGTGTAACATCTTGTGGGTTAGTATGTTAACATGCTATCTTGATTGCGAATTTTATATTTTCCCTGATTTTTATGGCTCTCAGGATCGTTGTTTGGGGAGGATTGTTGAAATTGCTAAGCGGGAAGTCGGGCCTCTATTTTTCCAAGAAAATAGCTTAATGATGTTAGCACTCAATCTCGTAATTGCAGTTTTTCCTTTTCTACCACATGTCCAATTATGTTTGTACATTGTCGTTTGGGTCATCTCTGCTTTCATTATTTAAAACAATTGTATCCTTAGTGTTTATTGATAAAAATCTATCTTCTTTAAAATGTAAAATTTTAATTAGTTGAACATCAAAGTGTATCATATTCACTTCATCCTTACACTCCTGCCTCCCATTTTTTCCACTCCTTCCTCCCATTTTTACTTATTCATAGTAATTAATGGGAACCTTCTCGAACTTCGAGCTATGCCAATAAATGATGGTTCCTTACTCTAATTAATGAACACACTTAAATGTCTTGGGTTTACGTATTAAAAGATAAATCTGAAGCTGCTATTACAAAATTTTCACTCTTTCATTCTAACCAAATTCAAAAGCGCTATTCAAATCTTTCGGACCGACAATGACCATGAGCACTTTAACTCTATAATGGGAGAATTCTTGGTTAGTAAGGGCACCCTCCATCATAGTTTTTGTATGGATACCCCACAATAAAAAGGGATAGCAGAGTGAAAAAATAGATACATTCTCGAAGTTACTTATTTCATTATGTTTCAAACTAATATTCCCAAACATTTTTGGAATGACGCCGTCCTTATCGCTACCTACCTCATCAATAGAGTTCCCACAAAAATCCACAACATTCAAATGCTATTATCTGTATTGATGTCATGTTCTCCTACTAGCTGGTTCTTCTTCTTATTAGATTCCAAATATTTTGGGGGCGCAACCTTTGTTTGAAACACAGCCTGACACGTAATAAACTTGATCCCCTCTCAATTAAATATATCTTCCTCCCACTGAAAAGGTTATCGATGTTTTGACCCTACCACCAATAAAACCTATTCGCCGTCTTTTTTTTTTTTTTTTTTGAAATGTTCAATCTTACCTAACATTGTCTCAAGTGAGGGAGAGCTTGATTTTTCGAAATACCGACACAATTCCTTTTTTAGACTCTGGTTTCCATATCAATAGTTCTTAGAAAAGAAAAAAATGAATTTCAATGAAAAATTAGAGAGGAAGAAGGAATAATCAGAACTTTGAGAAGTTAATTGTGAAGCACTTTAAAAAATAATTAAAATCTAGACTTCTCATCCTTTTTGCAGATTCAAAATTACGGTATTAGCCTGGCTCTGCAAACAAGGGAAGCCTTCCGATATGTAGCCAATGAACATTGGCCATTAGGACAAGCCATTTGCCAATTTGTACAAAATAAAATAAATATATGCTCAATTGGATGGATGCATTTTAGAATATCCGGCATTAAGAAGAAAAAAAAACTGTAAATTTGTTATTCGAAGTATATGTGAGGTATTTACTGGATTTCATTAGGAAAAGTTCACATACCCATTTTATATCTTCAGGCTTATATTCAAGACGCCATTTCAATGTCTCCTTCAGCATTTTAGCAGCTTTCTTCACATTCCAGTTTCTTGCCCTTAAATATCTTGCAATTGATGCATCAGAACAGTAGAGCAACAATTTTTCTGGCACTGGTTCCAATAACTTTCTCACTTCACGGATCTTTAAAGATTATAAGAAAAAACTCAGAGACTGAGAAATAAAAATAAAAACTAGCATTGAATGAATGCCAAGAACACCTATAAAAACAACAGACAGCTGATAAATATGTGGGGAGAAAATTTACTTCCTTAGATTTGCAAAAAAAACACCAATTTGAGAGAACTGAAGTACAAAAATTGAACAGAAGTGTGCAAATAAAAACTCATAAAGAGAACACAAAGATTTAACGTGGAAAAACCAAAGAACGGGAAAAAATCACGGAGTCAAATCACACCAAGAAATTCACTATGAAATAAGGAGAAACGTACAGATTACACCACACTCAAATTCTATCTACAATCATGGAACTTACAAGCGCTCCTCCTCTCTCTATCACATAAGAGAAATTACAGAAATCCACCCACATAACTTCGCATGCTCTTCTGCACACACCACTCATTCTATCTTTTGCCCTCATTCATGCACTCCAAGAGCTACTCCAAATTCTACTTCAAAAACACCAATCTATTTCAAAAAACGTTCATCTAAGCTCCGGGCCCTAGATTACCCTCCCTGGTGATGGAGACCTCCTCGGAAATAGGTCTCCCATGGCTAGACAAGTGTCGGTCGCCTGGCCAAGCACTGGGTCGCCCAATGCAAATTCAAGGTTTGATTTTCCTGACTTGATGCAATCAACCTCCACACATTACAATCTCTCACTTGGACACCGATTGCAATCACCTGTCCTCCAAACTTGCACAATATTTATAGTAGTATATTGTAATGTAGCTCACCCCCGATCTCAATTTTTTTGAACTTTAACTGAAGCTAAGCATAGCTTCAATTTTTTAGTTGCAACCATTTTAGTCAACATATCAGCAGAATTCTAAGCTGTAGGTATCTTCTCCAAGAATAGCTACTAATCTGCTAGAAAATAATGAATAAAGTGATAAATTAGGTGAATGTGCTTCGTCTTGATATAAAAAACTATATTCTTAGCTAGATGAATAACATTCATATATCACTATGAAGTTTTCACATCCATTGTTACTAGCCCAATTCTGTCATAAGGCTTTGCAGTCAAATCATCTCATTGTAGTCTAAGTGATAACAATGTATCCATTGTTACCAACCCAACTCATTGTTGTACTCCAAAAAATAAAGATATAACTCGTTGCACTTCTTCTATCTTTAATATCCCATGTCAGAACAAAATCTATCTATCCATTTAGATTAATTTTCGTACCTCCAAAATAAAGTGTCGTGTTGATTGTTCCTCTTAAGTATCTACGAATCCCTTTCACCGCCTCTATATTATGCTCCCATAGATTACCAACATAGTTGTTGACCACTCTCTCTGCTTATGCAATATTTGGTCTTGTACTTCTCATCACATACATCAAACTTCCAACAATATAAGCATATGGAGTTCTTCCCATTTATGCTTTCTTTGCTTCATGTGAAAGTTCCTTAGATAGTTTGAAGTACATACTGAAGAGGGTGCAAACTTATTTTGTTTCACTCAAATTGTAGGATCTTCTCAATATACTCTTTTTGAGATAAACTTCCTGTACCTAGACACCCCTCCCTGCTGATTCTCATGCCGAGGATCTTCTTGATCGGACCTAAATTCTAAATCTCAAACTCCCTTGATAATTGTTTGTTCAAACCCCTGATTTTCTCCATATCTTCTATCGCAATCAGCATGTTATCCACATACAACAAAAATACGATAAAATAATTACCAAATTTTTTTATGAAGCAACAGTGATCTGCTTGACCGACTATTTGACATAAACTTATCAAACCTCCTATACCATTGTCTTAGGGAATGCTTCAAACCATAAATACTCTTTTTCAATCTACAGATCATGTTTTCTTTCCCTGGAACTTCATATCTTTGTTGTTGCACCACGTAAACTTCCTCTTCCATATCACAATGTAAGAAGATTGTCTTTACATCCATCTGCTCCACATGTAGAAAATCCTCTGCTACAAAGCTTAACACAAGTTCAATAATTGCCAACTTCACTACATGAGAAAATATTTGAGTAGTCCACCCCATCATTCTGTTGAAACCCCTTCACAAAAAGTCTTGTCTTGTAAGGTATGTTACCATTTAATTCTTCTTTCAACATGTAAATTCATTTGTTGTGTAGTTTCATTTTTTCATATCATAATAATGTCAAATCCCAAGTTTGATTTGACCTCAGTGTTGCTTCACATCATTCATAACAAAATCTCACTCCTTTGAGTATTGAACTTGAGTGGCTTTTCATAGCACTTTGATTCATCACTATCAGTTAATAAAATATAGTACAAAGAAGGAGAATATCTCTGTATCAATCGTGTGACTCTGTTCAACCTCTTAAATTCAGTAGCAGATGACTGAGGAATTTCTTGTGCTTCATCAGAATAAGTGTATTTAGTTAGTCCAACCTCCCGACTACCAATATTTTCTATCTCAAAATATTTGGAAGGTTCTTCAGAAGTAACTGATGGACAATTCTGAGTTATGTTTCTATCTTTGTACATCTCCAGCTCATTGAAAGTCACATCACTGTTATTGATGAACTTTTGATTCCAACAATCACATAATTTGTACCCAGATTCATTTGAGCTATATCCAACGAAAGTGCACTCAACAAATTTTGAATCAAGCTTACTCTAGATCCTGCATCTATATGAATGTATGTTGAACAACAAATACTCTCAAGTGAGATAAACTTAACTCATTGGCACTTCAAGTTTTTTCAGTTAAACATTTATTCAAAGGTAATGACAGACCACAATTTATTAGATAAACTATAGTAATCATTGTTTCTGCTCAGAATTAATTTAGCAAGCCAGCATGCAACCTCATACTCCTGACACGTTGTGTGATGGTTCTATTTATGAGCTCAGCCACACCATTTTAATGTGGGGTCCTTAAAACTGTGAACTCATGTCTACTTCCTTTTGATGCACAATAGTGCATGAACCTTTTATCACGATACTCGTCACCATTATCTGATATGAGATACTTCAACGTCAAGTCTGTCTCATTCTCAACCATGACATTGCACTTCTTAAACACTTCAAATACATCGTATTTATGTTTCGAGAAGTACAGTCATGTCTTTCTGGTGTGATCATCAACGACAATGACAAGTAATGAGCATCTATATAGACAAAACTAAAATCTCGTACATCAGTATGCACTAACTCCAGCTTTTTGCATTTCACATTTGACCAACTTTTGGAGAAAGTAACTTTTTTTTGCTAATCATAAATGCAATATTCACAAAATCTGCCACTATAAACTTTAAATCCTAAAACATATTTTTAGAAAGTAGGGACTTCAAACCATCATATGGCCAAGCCCGAGGTGCCAAAGACCTGCATCAGCCTTTGTTCCAGCTACACCAAAAGATATTGGCATATCATTGATCAAGTAAAAAGTATCTTCAATGTTACCTTGAGTCATCATCATTGCCCCTCTGGTTACCTTACACGAATCAACAGTGAAAGTAGTCTCGTACCCTGATTGTGCAAGTTGGCTCGTCGAGATTAAATTTCTCTTTAAGCATGGAACATGTCTAACTTCACCGGGCTTCCAAACTATTCCATATGACAACCTATATCAACATCACATTTTCTATAATACTGCAGACTTTGTTATCTCCCAAATACACCTTCCCTAGATCACTCTCAATGTAGTTTTTAAACACCTTTTTATTGGGACAAGTATGAAAAGAGACCATGTCTACTAGTCAAGATTCAATACTAAGTTGAGACAAAATAAGCGAGTCAGCTTGGATTTCATTTGTGGATACATCTATACACAGTTTCCTATCTTGACCTCCACCACCAATCTTTTTTGGAGCTTTACGGTCATTCTTGAATTGACATTTCTTCCTGCAGTTCCATCATTCACCTCTGTCATTTTCTCTCTCCGATCTAGACTTTCCTCTTCGGGACTTGAATCTGTCCCTGTCTATCTTCCTGTCCAGATTTCTTTATGTTTTCAACATTCAATGCATAATTTAAAGTTTCACCATTCACCTCCTTATGAATTTCTTCATTCAACACAAATCCCACAATGTCAGCAAAGTGTAGCTTCATATTACATGAAGAGTTGCTTAACGTCGTAACTAGTACATAGGATTGTCAATGCCCTGACTTCATCATCAAACTTGTTGCCCACAAAACAGAATTGATTTATCACAATGTTGAAGTTATTTAAATGTTCACCCACCAAACTAATTTTCACTTTTTTCATATTGAACAATCACTTCATCAAAAAAGTTTCATATGAAGTTGGGGCTTCTCATACATCCTTATTAGCACAGTCATGTGATCTAACATAGCTTTCTCATTCATAATGTTGAATGCAACATATGGGGAAAGTGAAAGACAGATTAAACCTAGTGTTGTTCAATCAAACACTTCTCATTCATCCATAGTCATCAATTCAGACTTCTTAGTGGTTCATTTAAGTGGCAAATATAGTTTATTTCGACATAGTAAATCTTCAATTTGCATTTTTCATAACACAAAGTTCAAACCGTTGAACTTTTCCACTTTGTAACTTACTTTATCGGCCATTGCTCCCACTCGAGTCAAAGATCTTCAAAAAACTCTCGCTCAGATAACACTTGTTGGGAGGATATTCACTTCCCTAGATTTGCAAAAAAAAACAATGATTCGAGAGATCTAAAACAAACAATTGAACATAAGCGTACAAATAAGAAATCCAAAAAAAAAACACAGATTTAATGTGGAAAAGCTTGAGAACAGGAAAAAATCATGTAACCACGTCATACCAAAAAATTCACTATGAAATGAGGATTACACTACACTCAAATCCTCTCTATAATCCTGGAACTTATGAACGCTCCTCTCTCGACTACACACCTCTCTATAATCCTGGAACTTATGAACGCTCCTCCTCCGACTACACAAAAAAAAAAATCACATAAATCCACCCACAGAACTTGGCGTGTTTTTTTGCATTCATCGCACATTTTGTCTTTCTCTCTTGTGCGCTCACGGCCAAGAACTACTCCAAATTTCGCACTGATAACTTAAATTCTTAAACTGCTCGAACTATTTCTGGCACCCAATCGCTTATCCAGAGCGCCAAGTTTCTAGACTCTCAGTTTCCAATTGAAACGAGCATATCTAGGCGCGGTTGTGCTCCTTTTGGGCACTGGATTAACTACAACTCTGTTGCAGAAGACGTTCATCTAGGCTCTGGGCATTGGATCACCCTCCCTGGTGATGGATCACCCATATACACAGCCAAGCACTGGGTAACCATCCCTAGCAATGGGTCGCCCATGCCCAGCCAAGCGTTGGGTCCCCCGAGCATGCATTGGGTAGCCTAACGCAGAAGCAGGATTAGACTTTCTTGCCTTGATGCAATCAACCACCGCACATTATAAAATAGTAATAATAAATGTTTCAAAGGGGATTCAAAGCTTGACACCCACCTAAAGGAGTCAACAATACATACAACCCAAATCCTTGTTCATTGGTAAGAATATTCAAACAAAAGGACAGTAAATTTGACACTAATACTAATGTTAAATGGCTAATAAAGGAAACCTGGATTTGATTAACCTTACCTTAGCTTTCTTCTCCTCAAGCAGTCGCTGTTCTTGAGCACAATTTGCTTCTGAATTCTTTGAATTCATAGTCACAGATTTCTGAAGATGTCAAATTAGAAGTAATATGCAGACAGCACTGTCTTCTGAATTGAAATACCAAGGAGTAGGTAAGAACATCTTGAAGAAAAGATGTACACCTTCTTATAAATTTTCACTAGCTAATAAAAGGTTAAACATGCCAAATTTTATGAAAAACTAAGTGGCACATATGGTTGCTTGAAACCATGTTCAGAAAACAATGAATTTAATATATTCTTTCATCTGGTCAGATGTAATAAAAAATCCAGGCGTTTTATACTTGGCAAACTCGTCAAAAGTAAAGACTTCATTTTCACAGACAAAATGAACAAACAAATGAAATCATTTACTGCAAGCAGTTTTCTAAAAATAAGCGATCAAATGGGCTCTAAGAGAGTGCATTTGAAGTGGACATACGTTCACAGTGAGATGGTTAGATGTAATAAAAAATCCAGGAGTTTTATACTTGGCAAACTCGTCAAAAGTAAAGACTTCATTTTCACAGACAAAATGAACAAACAAATGAAATCATTTACTGCAAGCAGTTTTCTAACAATAAGCAATCAAATGGGCTCTAAGAGAGTGCATTTGAAGTGGACATACGTTCACAGTGAGATGGTTAGAAAACAGAAACTTAGCTGGGAAACGAAGCTTTAAAACACCAGTAATAAGCAAATGACACTAAGAACACAATATGAATCTAATTATTAATAGCGTTCGATAATGTAACTCGTCAAAAGTAAAGTCTTCATTTTCACAGACAAAATGAACAAACAAATGAAATCATTTACTGCAAGCAGTTTTCTAACAATAAGCAATCAAATGGGCTCTAAGAGAGTGCATTTGAAGTGGACATACGTTCACAGTGAGATGGTTAGAAAATAGAAACTTAGCTGGGAAACGAAGCTTTAAAACACTAGTAATAAGCAAATGACACTAGGAACACAATATGAATCTAATTATTAATAGTGTTCGATAATGTTGTGGCTTTGAAAATCAGAATTCCCTTAACTTTGTTAAGGTCATATTGAAATCACACAACTTAAAATTTTAATTCACATATTGTCAACTTAAATTTAATAATGGCATACATGACACATGATAAGTAAAATGGCATGAAGATGTAAAATTGTATAGAGGAAAGCTCGTTAATCTGTATTATTTATTACAAGGCCAATCTATTTATAATAACAGAATGAATATAAACATATTATGAAACGCTTACATCATTTCACCAAATGTGACTCACACTCACCAGGACTTCTGATGTTTTTATAGAATAGTGGTGAAACCTGCAATGCTCTATGGCGTTGAATATTGGCCTTTAAAAGAGAAGCATAAAACTAAGTTAAGTGTTGCCGAGATGAGAATGATTAGGTCGATGAGTGGCTTTACACTTAGAGACAAAATGTGAAAGGAATATATCCATGATAGAGTGGGTGTAGCTCCAGTGACAGACAAAGTTAGAGAGAATCGTCTTAGATAAATGGGTCACATTAAACGTTGATCATCTGATGATTCGATTAGAAGAGTAGATGTTTTAGGGCCCGTTTGGGGGCGATTATTTGGTGCGGCGGCGTTTTGAAAATGTCACATATGCGTTTGTTTAACATGTTCAAACGGCGTTTTCGTATCGCCACCGTTATTTTTTTAATATATGCGGCCGTGAGATCGACCCCGCGGCCTGCGTTCGTTAGTTTCGTTTTACCTAGCTTTCTTTTCTCTCGTCTTCCCAAACTCGATCCCGCGTCTTTCGCCTCTCGAGCTCTCGTGCTCGATTCGACTGCTCACTGCTCTTTCGCCTCTCATCTGCCTTAAATCCTTGCTAAGCCCTCTCCTGACGGTCGATCTGTAAGTATTGAATTGAATGATTTTCGTTAGTTGGTGCTCCTTCAGTTGGATTTCGTTGGGTAATGTTGGGCTTTCGATTGATTAGTTGTATGGAATTTTCTCGTCTTTCGAATGTGTTTGGCATTTCAATATGTTCCTTCTCCCCTTTCAGATTCTTCTCCTCAATTTTTTAGGATTTATGATTTTATGTCTTGGGTTTCTGTCTTAGCATTTCAATATGTTTCGTTCATTGGAATTGCCAAGAGAGCAAGCTATGCTTGCAAAGCAATTGGGCTTAGTGGAAGCATGTTGGAATGAGCTATTCTTGTTGGATGGTTGCAGTGCAGTTTGGAACTGTGCTTGTTCTTAAGTTGCTAATGTTTAGAGCTTTTTATTATGCCACAAACGTTTGTTTCTGAAATTTTGTGGCTCGTTTGTTGTCCCATATCTGTTTCGATCTATCTATTTAAATAATTTCTACGTGTCGAAGCATGAATTGGAGGCAGAGTTTTAGGTGTTTCATGAGTAAATGAATAAGAATTGGTCGGTATGTATGTAAAGTTTTTGCAAATGATTGCAGATGTTAGATATGCAAATTTGAGTTTTAGATGTAAATGCATAAGAGTTTTATATGTAAATGCACAAGAGTTTTAGGTGACTCTTCTTAATTTATCTAGTATACCCGAGTGCTTGTTTTGATGAGCTCTTGTTAGCTAACATGGGAATATTTGATTACATGTTTAAAGCCAGATGTATTGGCTATTTGAATGCCTGTTTTCAAGGAGATTTGTGGATTCTCCTAAGCAAGTTTGAGGAATTATTTTGAGCCAGAATCATTTAGCTGCGTTGGAGTACTTGAATACGCATATCATGGATTATTTCCTGTTAGCTGCTAAGTCAAAAGAATGTTTTTAATATTGCCTATACACACCAATGAGGTAGTTAGGGAAGAATCACCTATTGGAGAAATTTATGCATGCTCAATACCAATAAATTTATCCATATTATGGAATTTATAGAAATTAGTGATATAGCATTACACATATATATATTCAATAAATTCTTCATTTAGTTTAGTCAATTTGTTTAACTATAAATTCTACATTTAATTCCAACATGGCTAAGACTGATGAAAAGAGTTCGTTAGCAATGTGGGATAAAAAGGTAACGAACATTTTTTGCAATCTTTGTATAAAAGAAATTGAGCTCGAAAATAGGTCAACCATGAATTTTAATAAGATTGGCATAATATTGTGAAGAGGATTAAAGAATTGACGGAAAGGATTATGACGGGCTCAAATTCAAAAACAAATGGGATCAATTGAATAAGAAGTGAAAGATATGGAAAGAGCTGAAACGAAGATTCACTGGGTTGGGTTGGGATCCCATTAAGCAAATCATTGATGCTCCAGAGAAATGGTAGGTTGAAAAATTAGAGGTAATAATTATACTTTATTTTAGCTTATTATCAGTTTTGTTTGTTTTAACTAATATGCACCCCCCCCTCCCCCCCAACATTGCAAGCAATACCAGCTGCCAAAAAATATAAGGTGTGCGGATTTGACCCGGAGTTGAAAGATAAATTGAACTTAATGTTTAAGCAGGCTATCGCGATGAGTCAGCATGCATTCAACCCAAGTGAACAGGGGTTTGCAGGCATAGTTGATGACTTGCCACCTGAGCAGGTTCAGGTTCTAGTGAAGGGCCTAACACTAACCAAAGAGAGACAGTCCAGTTGTCAGCCAAAGAGGCTCAGGCTTGAGAAATGGAGGAAAGAAAACAAATTTTTTGTGAAAAGCTCAATAGATAAACCGATTGATGTTTTTGCAGCTCCACCACCTGCTGCTCCACCTGACAACACCATCGTAGATTTTATTGTAGTTTTAGATGCTCTTTCAGAAGTTGTGACTGATATGCGTGTTTATGTAAAATATGTTAAATTGCTTAAGGACTCGATCCAAAGTCAAATATTCATGATGCAGCGGCCCGAGCTAAGTATTGAATATTTACGTGTATTGATTGAAAAACGAGCCTGTTTTATATGTTCATGTCAATAGTTTTTGTTTGTATTGGATTTCTACGCTTTTCTTTATTTTTCAGAACAATCGTTTGTAATTGATTTGTGAGCTTTAAAGTCGTTGATATATGGTCATTTCAGTTGAGTGTTATTACTTTTCCACACTTTCTTTTGTTCTAACAACTAACTTCTTTAGAATGGATCGACAGCAAGAGCGTCATAAAAGAATGATATGGGTTGTGGCGATTGTCATATTATTGTTGGAGTAATACCGCTCTGTCGGCGCGGAAAGGGGGTAAAGTTAAAGATTTAAAGGTGGTTTGTTCAAAAGTTGTCTGAAGAAGCTGTCGATCGCTGGAAGTAAAGTCTCGTCGCCCGCTTCGGAAAGACGTTTAATTTACATACATATATATATAATTTTAGAAAAATATGAAATCAAACTGACCTCATATTTTTCATAGTTTAAATTAAATAGCGTCTTACCTCAAATCATGTATCTATCCCGAGGGATAAACACAAGACTTGAGGATGATGCTCGATCAAGTAAACTAAGCAAGCATATGACATTTGTTTGATCTGCGAAACCGTTTTATTTGCCGACAAGTTCCCCTATTTAATATAAAGAATTAAATAGGGTTTATTTTAGGTTGGGTTCAGAAAAGCTCCCTATAAAGGCAAGCCCCTATAGTTAATTATATCTTAAATGACCAAAGTCACCTAAGAAAACTCTCGATAAAAATCAGGGAATACTATCTTCAAAGAAGTCAAAAGGATGGGACTTTTCAACGAAATCGGACGAAGAGATGTGAAAGGGGAAAGACTCAAATCTGGAACATTGTTGAGGAATCCAAGTGAAGAGAAACTAGGGGAGGTCATAGCTCCGAAGGCAAACCTTGGTGACTTCCCAGTCTATCCTATGGTTTGGCCTCAGTTTCGAGAAGAAATTATTCAAGTGTTTCATCCTGTCAATTTTATTTAATTAGGGCTTATATTTGCGTAACATGGTCACACAAACCGCCTGGAAGATATAAGAGTTTACGTCGTATCGGACGACAACCTCGGAACCTAGAACAAGTTAGGGCTTAAATCGTACAACAGAGCTATATGAATGCCTAAAGAAAAGGTGGAGGATTTATGTTGCGCTAGACAAACAACCTCGAAATCTTATGGATTGTTGTTTAATTTCTAGGAAAA
>NW_018164689.1:110595-113837 GCF_001263595.1 Phalaenopsis equestris
CTAGACCACTTTTTTTTTTTAATTAATTGACTACAAGGCTATGAAGATTTATAATCAATTAAAAGTTTTAATTAAGAAAATAGAATAAAAATTTTTAAATTAGATTCAAATGTTGTTTTATTATAAACAATAATTTTAAAATCTTGCGTGATTAGGGTTGTCAAAACGACTCTTTGGTTGTGAACTGTTCATGTTCGGTTCGCTAAGCAAACAAGTTGAACATGAACACACTTTTTGAGCTCGAAATATAAACAAGCCGAACACGAGCTAATCCTGGGCTCGCTCTTGTTCGGCTCGTTTACACCTCTTGTGGCAGAGGGAGTTCATTTTTCAAGGTGTTAGGACATTTTAGTTGGTGCAATAGGAAATATTAAGTTTTTTGTGTTAGATAGGAAAATAGACTAATTTTAAGTGGTACGTATGTAAATCCCCCATAAATCAACTATCAACAGCCAACAGTTGCAACAACAACAACAACAACAACAACAGTTGCATCCAAGAGTATCAACATCCAACAGTTGCATTTAATTAAATTATGACTCTTCAATAATAAGGTATTTTTATTATATTTTTTAGAGTTAACTTGAACACATTAATGATTGATATGCCCTTATTTCCTATATATCTCTAAATAATAGAACTTAATCTTCAAATGAGATATGGATGTATATTATACATGTGCCAAAGAGGGAAGCAATGTAATCGTCTTTAGTAGACTCTCTCTCATACTCGTTCCAAGCAAAGGTTCTTCCTCAACATGTTTACCACCAAAATAATAGGCACACCATAAAATGGAATTAGAGAAAGTAAATTAAATATATATGATTGTGATTTTACACACAAATTTAATTCGTGTGTGCTATCAAAGATTATTTTATTTTAAGAAAGCAAACGATTTAATTTTATTTATCTCTTCAAGAGTTACTAAAAAATCACATGATTATTCACAAAGTTAAAATTTTATGGAGACTCTTTAAGTGTATAATGGTGATTTGATATGTTAGATTAGTAAGAGAAAAAACACACGCATGGAAGATAGAGTTATAAAGATGATCGTAGTAAATGTACAATAGCGGTCATTGATAATAGTCATAGTTTAATTGTAATGAATGTAGTTCTCGATGATAATTAGTTGCAAGGGTCATAGTTGATTACTATGAAGACAATAGTCTATTGTTATTATTGCTGACGATGGTCGTAACACCAATCTATTGTATAGGTTGTAGTTGAAAGTCATGGCAATAGTTGGTCTTTTAGGTTGCATATTGTTGTTTCAAGAGCATCGTTTGACCATAGAGGTCAAAATAATAATTTGTGGGACTGTGAGCCACGTAGGTCGCAGTTGGTCACATTGGCCGTAATGGTAAGCTGCGATAATATTCGCAGGTTGCAGGAGTCAGAGTCGGGAGCTACACTAGTTTTGAACCACTTAGCTTGCAGGGGTAAGTTATAATGACATTCGTAGGCGTGGGAGCTGGATTCAGGGGTTGTAGGAGTTATGAACCACATAGGTCGTACTTGGTCACATAGGCTATAGTGGTGAGTTGTGAAGACTTTCGTATGCAGCGGGGGCCGGAGTTGGAGCTCCACAAGCTGTGAACCATAGGTCATGGTTGGTCACGTAGGTTATAGTGATAAGCTGTGATGACATTCATAGATTGTGGGGGTCGGAGTCTGGAGTTGCGTAAGCTATGGATTATGTAGGTCATAGTTTGTCATATATAAGTTGTAGTGATGAGCTGTGATGATGTTTATAAGCCACACAAGTTGGAGTCGGGAGCTACGCGGAGAGTCTTTTAAGAATCCAGAGAAAATCACTATCTTTGAGGTATATTATTACATCGTCTTTGAAAGATGTCGTTGCATTGTAAGTGGGATACATTATTATTTTGCAATGGATATTAGGTTTCACAGTGTGTGTTATGATTTCACAAGAGACTTCGGTGCAAGGAGTAGGTGGTGGCCGATGATGATTGATGATGACTGGCATAAGAGGCAATTGGAGGCAGCAGTGGCTAGAGTTGGTGAAGGGCTAAGACAATTGAAGTTGGTTGAAGGATGAAGGCAGACAGAGTTGGCCAGAGGTGACGACAACTGAAGTCGGCTAGTGAAGACAGCAGTGGTCAACAAGGAACAAAGTTGGACGGAGGTAATAGAGGTGGCATCATCAACCCGATTTAGCTAAAGGCAAAGATGATATCTACCAAGTTAGCAGAGGAGGTGGAGACAGGTAGAGTTAGTGTGCTGTGTTGGCCGATCACTACAGGAGCAAGTGGCCGACGGTGGTCCATGGTGGTTGGTGCCTGCTTATTCAGGAGGCCGATGCTGGCTAGAAACGATGATAACTACCGGAGTTGGCTGGATTGATGGTGCATGATGCTGGGCTGCATCTCCCTCTTTTGTAGGCTCTGGTCTTCCTCTTGTCAGAGTCTAGCCACCCCCTCCCCTCTCTTCTTTCATCCCTCATGGGGTGTTTAGGGCTCTATTTGTAGAGTCTATGTTACGAAAATAAAGGAATCTAGACCACTCTTGATCAAACAAATAGAGAGATCTCCTTGATCGGAGGGCGTTCGAGGAATATTTTAGTGTCTTAATGATGTCAGAATTTAGTGATCTTGGGTTTGTTGGATTCTTCTTGTCGAGATGCTCTATTTGACCATGAGTATGTCACATTCAAAATCCCTTTGATTTTCCAATTATTCCCAAAAATCTTCCAAAGGTGATTTATTGGCTTGATTCGGGCTTGATTTGACTTAGTTAGAACTAATTTTGATGTCGTTGGGTCCGTCTCGTCGAGCTGGTCAGTTTAACTGTAAGTTTACTGAAATCAAAGTTCGGGATGCAATTATTCAAATTTTGAACATTTCTTGCTCAAAGTGTTGCCCTGAGATTTGTGTCTTGCCTCAAGATTCAAGCTGAATGATAAGAATTTTAAGAATTAAAATACACATTTTCATATATTAGAGGTAGGGTTGTAAACGAGCCGAGCCTGAGCGAGCTCGAGGTCGGCTCGTGTTCGGCTCGTTCAATACCGGCTCATGTTCGAAATCGGCTCATGTTCGAAATGACTCGTGAAGGGAGTGTTCGTGTTCGGCTCGAGTTCGGCTCGAAATTGGAGGAATCCCAGAAAGAATATGTCATGGAAGAGGAAGAGGAAGAGGAAGAAGAAGAGGAAACCCTAACCTCTCGCCGTTGAAACCCTTTCGACCGAAACCCTTTCGCGATTTGGAGTGGAGAAGGAG
>NW_018164689.1:113937-138231 GCF_001263595.1 Phalaenopsis equestris
CATAAAGGTATGTTTTCTTAAGCATGAACATTATTGAATAATATTAGTGGAAGTAATAGAAATTGAGGATTTATTAATCTTTTTGTATAACAGTGATGCATTATTTTGAGGACGTGCCCACATAGAAAACTAAGCTCATTAGATTGTTGATCGCACTTTTGGTGAGATATATCTTTCCTTCCCCATTCTAGCGTTAGTATTTTCTTAGAAGGTATCCTAAATGACTAGTGAATGTTTGAAACCTAAAGTTAGGGCTTAAAATTAAATCTCCATTCCCTTTATTTAACATAAATTTGGATTTAATCCTTAACACATGATTTGGTGTTAAGTTGATCATGATAAGCTATTATAACTAAGGGTCGAGTGCTCCTATAGATCTTTTGACCTATTTTAGGAAACCCATTGACTTGACTTCATGGCTTAGGCATATTTTAGATCCTTGGTTCATCTCATAAGATAAACCTACCATTTGGCTCAATCAATCTTGAATAGACCCTATGGGACCCACCTAGTCACATTGGACGACTCTTCTGGCTTTTTTCCTTTGGTTGAAAATGAGCACAAATTGATATGGTATTTATTTTGAATAATGACTGAGCTACCCCTTAAAATAAATCAAATATAATTAAAATCAAAATCAAATTCAAATAAATTAAATTCAAAATCATTAAATTCAAAGATGAAATAAAAAAATTAATTTCAAATCAATAAAACAAAATTAAATAAAACATAAATTTAAACTTCATTCAAACATTCAAATTGAAATCAATTCAAACTCACACATGCAAAATCAAATTAAAATCCAAAGTAAGTTTAAACCTACATGCAAATCTTATAATCAAACAAATTCTTTTGTTTTTCAACTTATCTCATACTCTTATCTAAATTTAACAAATAATCAACTCTATGTCTAATACAAAATCAACCTCTAACTATCTCTAGAATATTGTTTAGATCCCATTCAAATTCAATAACTAATTTATATATTCAACTCCAATAAACAACATTCTAAACATCATTCTTATTTGGCTCAATGCAACCCAATTTCAACAATCCAAATAACCTTAATTATAGCACTTAAACAAGCCTTCATGTAAATCTAACCTTTGATCAGCCATTCTAAGTACCCAATAACCAAGCTCAAAACCAACAACTCAATAGTTTTAATTTAGCTCTAAACCCAACTTAAATTCAACAGCCATTTAGTCCTAAATTACCTGTAAAACCTATTAGGGGAATTTACATACGTACCACAAAAAAAACTACTCTATTTATCTATCATTTCCGCGGAATTAGAAAATTCAAGGGAGGATTGAAGACGAGCAGGCTGACGGAAGGAATTGCGCAATGAAGCGGCGAGATAGTTGTTGGAAGACTAGGAGATGCATACATTTTAAACGGGGGAAAAATACTGGTAGATAGGGTTGTCAAAACGGCTCGTTATTCGCGAACAACTCATTGTTCGCTAAAAGCTCGTGTTCGGCTCATTCATCAAGTTAACGGGTCAAACACGAACAACACAAACAAATATTTGTTCGTTCGTGTTCGTTTCATTTTAGCTTGAAATACTACTATTCAATTATATATATATATATATATATATATGATGAGTAATATTTTAAAAAAATTTAATTGACTACAACGCTACAAAGGTTTATAATCAATTAAAAGTATTAATAAAGAAAATAGAATAAAAATTATTAAATTAGATTCAATGATGTTTTAAATCTTGCCCTAATCCTTAATATCTTATGGCTACGTGATTAGGGTTGTCAAAAAGATTCTTTGCTCGTGAACGGCTCGTGTTCGGCTCGTTTACACCCGTAATGATAGTTAATTAGAGATATAATTCTTTTATATTCGCCAGAGGCTCTCGAAAATATATCTTATTAATTAATTTTTCATTTTTTTTAATTTGTCTTTCCCTCACTTTCTTCTAATTCAATGATCTATTTTTTGAACAGCACGAACAAATAGTTGTTTATGAACTGTTCATGTTCAACTTGCTAAGCAAACAAGTTGAACACGAACACACTTTTTGAGCTCTAAATATAAACGAACCGAACACGAGCTAAGCCTGGGCTCGCTTTTGTTCGGCTCGTTTACACCTCTAGTCGCAAACGGAGTTGCATTTTTTAAGGTGTAAGGACATTTTAGTTGGTACAATAGGAAATATTAGCTTTTTTGTGTTAGATAGTAAAATAGACTAATTTTAAGTGGTACGTATGTAAATCCCCCATATATCAACTATCTTGCAACAACAACAACAACAACAACAACAGTTGCATCCAACAGTGTCAACATCCAACAGTTGCATTTAATTAATTTATGATTCTTCAATAATAAGGTATTTTTATTGTATTTTTTAGAGTTAACTTGAACACATTAATGATTGATATGCCCTTATTTCCTATATATCTCTAAATAATAGAACTTAATCTTCAAATGAGATATGGATGTATATTATACATGTGCCAAAGAGGGAAGCAATATAATCGTCTTTAGTAGACTCTCTCTCATACTCGTTCCAAGCAAAGGTTCTTCCTCAACATGTTTACCACCAAAATAATAGGCACACCATAAAATGGAATTAGAGAAAGTAAATTAAATATATATGATTGTGATTTTACACACAAATTTAATTTGTGTGTGCTATCAAAGATTATTTTATTTTAAGAAAGCAAACGATTTAATTTTATTTATCTCTTCAAGGGTTACTAAAAAATCACATGATTATTCACAAAGTTAAAATTTTATGGAGACTCTTTAAGTGTATAATGGTGATTTGATATGTTAGATTAGTAAGAGAGAAAACACACGCATGGAAGATAGAGTTATAAAGATGATCGTAGTAAATGTACAATAGCGGTCATTGATAATAGTCATAGTTTAATTGTAATGAATGTAGTTATCGATGATAATTAGTTGCAAGGGTCATAGTTGATTACTATGAAGACAATAGTCTATTGTTATTATTGCTGACGATGGTCGTAACACCAATCTATTGTATAGGTTGTAGTTGAAAGTCATGGCAATAGTTGGTCTTTTAGGTTGCATATTGTTGTTTCAAGAGCATCGTTTGACCATAGAGGTCATAATAAGAAGTTGCGGGACTGTGAGCCACGTAGGTCATAATGATAAGCCGTGATAATGTTCGCAGGTTGCAGAAGCCAGAGTCGGGAGCTACACTATTTTTGAATCACTTAGGTTGCAGTGGTGAGTTATAATGACATTCGTAGGTCGTGGGAGCTGAAGTCAGGGGTTGTAGGAGTTATGAACCACATAGGTCGTACTTGGTCACATAGGCTATAATGGTGAGTAAGGTCTCCGTATGCAGCGGGAGCCGGAGTTGAGAGCTCCACAAGCTGTGAACCATAGGTCATAGTTGGTCACGTAGGTTGTAGTGATAAGCTGTGACGACATTCATAGATTGTGGGGGTCAGAGTCTGGAGTTGCGTAAGCTATGGATTATGTAGGTCATAGTTTGTCATATATAAGCCGTAGTGGTGAGCTGTGATGATGTTTATAAGTCACACTGGTTGGAGTCGGGAGCTACGCGGAGAGTCTTTTAAAAATCCAGAGAAAATCACTATCTTTGAGGTATATTATTACATCGTCTTTGAAAGGTGTCATTGCATTGTAAGTGGGATATAATATTATTTTGCAATGGATATTAGGTTTCACAGTGCGTGTTATGATTTCACAAGGGACTTCGGTGTAAGGAGTAGGTGGCGGTCGATGATGATTGATGATGGTTGGCATAAGAGGCAATTGGAGGCAGCAGTGGCTAGAGTTGGTGAAGGGCTAAGACAATTGAAGTTGGTTGAAGGATGAAGGCGGACAAAGGTGACTACAACTGAAGTCAACTAGTGAAGACAGTGGTGGTCGGCAGGGACCAAAGTTGGACGGAGGTAATAGAGGTGGCATCATCAACCCCATTTAGCTAAAGGCAAAGATGACATCTACCAAGTTAGCAGAGGAGGTGGAGACAACTAGAGTTAGTGTGCAGCGTTGGCCGGTTGCTACAGGAGCAAGTGTCCGACGGTGGTCCATGGTGGTTGGTGCCTGCTTATTCAAGAGGCTGATGCTGGCTAGAAACGATGACAAGTATTAAAGTTGGTTGGATTGGCGGTGCATGATGCTGGGTTGCATCTCCCTCTTTTGTAGGCTCTGGTCTTCCTCTTGTCAGAGTCTAGCCACCCCTCTCCCCTCTCTTTCATCTCTCATGGGGTGTTTAGGGCTCTATTTGTAGAGTCTATGTTGCGAAAAGAAAGGAATTTAGACAACTCTTGATCAAACGAATAGAGAGATCTCCTTGATCGGAGGGCGTTCGATGGATATTTAAGTGTCTTAATGTTGTCAGAATGTAGTGATCTTGGATGTGTTAGATTCTTCTTGTCGAGATGCTCGATTTGACCATGAGCATGGCACATTCAAAATCCCTTTTATTTTCCAATTATTCCCAAAAATCTTCTAAACATGATTTATTGGCTTGATCCGGCCTTGATTTGACTCAGATTGAACCAATTTTGATGTCGTTGGGTCCATCTCGTCGAGCTGGTCAGTTTAACTGTAAGTTTACTGAAACCAAAGTTCGGGATGCCTTTATTCAATTTTTGAACATTTCTTGCTCAAAGTGTTGCCCTGAGATTTATGTCTTGCCTCAAGATTCAAGCTGAATGATAGGAATTTTATGAATTAAAATACACATTTTCATGTATTAGAGGTAAGGCTGTAAACAAACCGAGCCTGAGCGAGCTCAGGGTCGGCTAGTGTTCGGCTCGTTCGATACCGGCTCGTGTTCGAAATCGACTCATGTTCGAAATGACTCGTGAAGGGAGTGCTTGTGTTCGACTCGAATAATCTTTTCCGGGTCGAGTTCGGCTCGAAATTGGAGGTCGGAAAAGGAAGATGTCATGGAAGAGGAAGAGGAAGAAGAAACCCTAACCTCTCGCTGCCGAAACTCTTTCGCGATTTGGAGTGGAGAAGGAGAGCAGCGAACACAATCAAGAAACCCTAAGGTCTCGTGGCCGACACCCTAAGCTCTCTCGCCACCGAAACTCTTTCGTGATTTTGAGTGGAGAAGGAGAGCAGCGAACAGGATCGAGAAACCCTGAGCTCTCACGACCGATCACCTTTCGCGATTTTGAGAGAGAGGAGAGGTGTCGGAAGTAGGAAGAGGGAGTGGCTTATATATTATATTATATTAATTATATATGTTATATTATATGAATATATAATATTTATATAAGTAATATTTATTAATAATTTCTTATATATTATAATTTATAGGATATAATTTTTTAAAATTTGATAATTTTTTTTTTAGTATGTATATTTATTTATTTATTTATTTCTTTTCGAGTCAATTTGAGCCGAACACAAGAGAACAAATGTTTGTTCGTGTTCGGCTCGCTTATAAGTTTGTTCGTGTTCAGATCGTTTATATTTCGAGCCTAAAAATTTGTTCTTGCTCGGCTCGTTAAGCTTAACGAACGAGCCGAACACGAAAGTTTCAAATATGATATATTTATTATGATAAGAGAAGTTTAAGGAATATAAATAAAAATAAATAAAATTTAAATATTAGATATATAAATACATAATGAATTGTTGGTTATGCATATAAATTTTTCTTAACTGCAATCAATTTCTCTAGGATATGTCAATAATTCGAACGCCAACCAACCTATCTATCGAAAAAATATGAGATATGGATGACCACACGTCCCAATGCGGCCACACTGCCTTGTATCGCATAACGACCGTGGTGCTATTGTGCAGACTCTACACAATATTTTAAGAAATATGTATATAAAACACTTAAACTATTTCCAATGTATTCATTCAAAATCTAAAATTTTATATTAACTCAACAACCACATTGCATCAACTTGCCACCCAAAAAATTGACAGCCTCATCTCCTGTCACGTAAATCTATGCAATCACCGGCTCCACATCCCAACCAAAGAAAATTTGGATGCTGCCAAGGCATTCAATAAAATAGAAATAAATGAGTAAATCCTAAATGTTAAATAAGTAAATATTATAGAATTAGATGTATTCACTTAAATCCCTCATTATTTATAAATCATATAATAAAATCTCATAAACCAAAAATGGATTAAACTAAAAAAAAAAAAACACATTTTTATCATAAATTAAATAAAGCAAGAGACAAATACACCCAACAAAACCACAATGGTCCCGGACAATGCAAAATAAATAATCATAAAATTAGTTACTAAACGATGCCGTGAGGAGGGGCTTATCGACGGGGCGGTTCAATTCCTGAATTAGATCGAGGACTTCAAGTGTATGACCCTTATACCAGTTGAGATTTGTAGATCTCTCGATCGTCTTCAAAGCCGGAGATCAACATGAAGGAGATCTTTTCAAGGTTGGAGCTAACATTCTTCAGGTAGGAGGAGACTTCCTCTATAATTTCATCTCGAAGATTGAAAATTGATTCAAATTTTGGCTTGGATCAAGATCGGATCGAAGTGAGCTATAAGCCAAAACTATAGATCGAAATTTTCTTAGCCGATTCTGAGCCATGTATGGATCGGCTCAAACTGACTTGTGATCGATTCACAATATTGTTTATTAATAAAAATTGCACGTATAGTACTAAGTAAAATTGAATATAACGACTAATTTTGAGCAGGAACATATCCAAATAACTCAAATTGAGTCCGTTAGTTTCAAAATTGAGAACCAATCCAAATAACTCAATTTGAGCCGACTATTTTAGATTTGGAGCTGGATTGATCTCCATTCAATTTCGAGCCGGCTTGACTCAAAACCAAATATAATGAGCCATGAACCACGAGCCGATTTTGAGTGCATTAAATCTATTTAAACCGATTTTAAGCCGATCCCGAATAAGACAGGTATTGGATCATTCACATCCCTAATCCAAATGAAGTTTAGAGGTTTAAAAAAACCAAATTTGAGCGAGCTAATTGTTTGTTCGTATCTAACTTATTAAATTTTTTTTAATAGGCTCGTGCTTGAAATGATTCTCGAATATTATTCATGTGTTTAACTCGAATTATAACATGATTGGTTCCATTCATAATTCATCATTTAAGTTTAATAAATCAAAATATCATGATTAACTTTTAAAAATTATTTTTTAATTCAAAACATTTTCAGATAAAATAGTAAGCAAAAAAGAAATACTGGCCTCGGTACAGCAACCGATCATCTTTCTGCTTAACACCAAAGAGTAAAGGCAAGAAGAGCATCTTCGCGCGTCTGGATGTTGTTCCCAAGTAACTTTGTAGTACTCTATCTGTTGCTCGGTATTTCCTCGTCGTTCATCGATCGATCACTGCGCGTTGCGTGATTTAAGTTTTATTTGGATTTTTGTAAATCTCCAGTCTTACTTTTTTGTTCTTATGGCTAAGCTTCCGGTTCTATGTTTAATTCATCTTTCTTTAAAGTCTGCAGTTGAAGTGAAGGGGATCATCTGGCGGCTGACATGTTTTCTTTTGCTGTTTCTACGGTTGGCTCTTCCGTTGGCGTGGGGAGGAATTTGGTGGCCAATGCAGGCGGTCCTCAAGGTTTACTTTCTGTCTCACCGACCCATCAGTGTTATATTAGCATTGGATGGTTTTCCTTCACATCCTGGATCGTTTTCTAGAATTTGGTTGCCATATATTGAATAAATTGCTTGCTTTTGGATTCGTGTGGATATAAAGTGCAATTTTTTAGTCTGGTGGAATATTGAATTGTTAGACAATAGAATCTGGTAAATTAATTTTGTGATAGATATGTTTACCAACTTGAACAATGGTGCTAGCTATTTGGAGGAAAAATAATTGATGGAAACAATCCATGAGTTGGATTTATTCTTGGAGGCCTACTTTTAATTTGATTGAAGAGCCTTAGGATGTGTGACTTGTGGTTGCAGAATAATTTTTCATTATCTATTTGCCAAACAATGTAATTTCACTTCCGTTTATTATTGGCAGTAATAAAATGCCAATTGTAAAGGAGCTATATTCGGTATAAGTCATATGATTTTATGGGCATAATTGAGCTGCCATGCCAAGCCAAAATTAATGGCATTAGTTGTGATAGATATATGAAGTTTGGTTCATTTTTGACCAGAAGACGTGCAATTTTCTTTTCTGATTTATAGAATTGTTTTTTTGCCATAAGGCCCAATGTCTATTGAAGGTTTATTCGCGATTTGTCATGATAATTTTATATAGTTTTCATATCAAGGATCTCATTAATGTCTTTCACTTCTGTAAGCAATGACTACATGATATCCTTTTTAATTGCCAACCGTACAAGGTGAATTCTAACCTTCTATGTTATAAGGGTGAAAACATATATTTATGAGTTGCCATCATCATTGGCACATTAATTTAGATATAAAATATTATTATTTATCTTGAAATGTCTATGAATAAACCAAAAAAAAAGTGGTTCAAAGTCATTACTTGTGAGAAATTGAGTTGGTTGAGAGGAACAATCTTGTCTGCCTTAGTCCTTTTCAATCACACTCAAACAAAAAATTAAACAGAGTAGAGAGTGTACAAGATTTTTCTTTTAAAAACATAAAAGGGAAATGGTGCCCTAGTCCAAATGAACGTTTTCCATTACTACAACACAATTTTAAGTTATTGTCCTTCTCCATAATTGAAGTTTAGCTCATATAAAAAAATTACTTAGTTGTCAAGAGATAGCTGTTGCATTATTCTTGCTAGAGATAGTGATGACAAAAATCTCAATGGTAATAATCTTGACGTGGGTTTTTCGGGAGATGATTATGAGGCAGGTCTTGTGAAGGGTTGAGATGATGCCGGTCTTGAGGGAAACAATTGTATTAAAAATCTTACTTGTCAGGTGTTGTTGTCAAGATCTTATAGGAGATTGCCGCAACATGAGCCTTACGGGAAATGGCTATAGCATAGCACTTGCAAGGGACTATTATGGCATAAGAGAAGTTTGCATAATTGGTCTTAAGTAGACACATGTATTGAGGTGTAAAGAGGCAATATCGATGCCATGATAGTCAGCACGTCCCATGCGATTCTATGGAAGTAGGATAGCCATGAATGGGAGATAAACTTTGCTTGAACTTCAGGTGGTGCCATTGTTATAGATTGTTGCATCCTTGAAATTGAGTTTGTGGAGTGAGGATCAATTTTTACCTTTTTAGATTATACTAAAATGCGACTTAGTAAAGTAGAGAACGTGGAAAAAATACTTCTATGTGGAAAATTCAAAAACAGAAGAATCATACAGTTTAGCCTAGCTGAAGAATATCCATTAATATAAAAATATATACAAGGTACTTCACTCTTGTAAGTGGAGGAGGTGTCAATATGGAGAAAGAGAATGATTTGTTGACATTAATAGTTACAATGTTCAAAACAACAAGAGGTAGCTGTGATGCAATTATTGTAATAAACAACAACACTTGTCTCAAAGGAGATTGATGTGATGCAAGTCTTGATGACAACTGATTTATTGCAAGTTTGATGGCAGAGAGCCATGACATAAATCTTGAGAAAATGAATGTAATGCTACTCTTGGAGTAGTTAGTTGTGGCCCAAGTTTTGTTCCCAACTATAGTAGAGAGAGCGAATGTTGTAGTGCATATATTGAGCATATCCATGTTTTCAAATGGCAAGTGATGCAACCAAGGTCATTTTAGGTGGTGCACTGATACCGGAACTAATAGAGGATAAAGTGGAATCACGCAAACAAACTTTAAAAAAAAAGTGGAATCACACAACAAACTTTCATTAATATTAAAATAGGGTTACAACATGACTCGAACGGAAATATCAACGCAAAACATAAAAACCACAGCAACAAACACCCCTGCATGTGTCCAAATGGGTGGTGGAGGTCGACTAGAGGAATATGGATGATTTGGAGGGATTACGACAGTCACGGGAGGTGGGCGGTAGTGAATGAAATGTACGGAACTGTAGGGATATCAAGTAGGAAAGGGTTGTAGGTGGTTGACAGCGGTAGTGGGGGTGGTTAGGAGGAGCTTGAAAGGAGTTAGGAAGGTGGGACATCGGTAATAACATGCAGGAAGGGGAAATAGCTGGGTGGCAGGGTGACAGAGGGAGAATTCGACGACTGAAGAGTGGGGAGGAGAAGGATTGAGGAAGGTAAGAAGGGAGGATACGATCACTACCTTGGAGAGGATACAACCAGAGCACTACCACCTCTTCGGACACAGTTCACAAGGGGAAATAAACTCTACATAGGAGATCAAAAGACAACTCTACTAGCACTATCCTTTCACTTTTAGGAGACAACAATTTATAGGCTCCCTTCGGACAAAGGAAGCTTCTACACAAAGGAAGAGAGCAGGAAGCCAATAAAAATTTAGAAAACCTAAAATTCCACTATTGGCGCCTATTTGGATCGCTCAGGTTCGTGATCCCCACCCACCCTTGTTCCCGCGGAGGTTTGCTAGCCTTCTGCCCGCAAAAACGAAGCGCCCGCATCGGGTGTTGACTTAACGTCCGTGTCAGTCTCCTGTGGTTGGGGGAGCTTCGACTTCACATGTCAAAGTTTTTGTTTCGTTGTCAGTCACCTTGGATCCCAATGTTGACTGCATTGTCGCGTGAGGTATTTGAGGGTCTTTCCCAGCTTGCATGCAAATGTCCATATCGACCAATCCATTTCGGGCAGCTCCTCCTGAGGTTGTGAATTATTCTTACACTGTTGAATCTTCCCAAAGTAACCCGTGATCGGTTCAAACAAGCATGTAGTGAGAGTAATCCGACCTTTCTTGCATGGTGGTGGTTTTGATAGTATGACATCGACCTGACATAACCTCGGCTGTATCTGTCCTGTATCTGGGGCGGGTGTCTCAGTCATTTCGTTTGGTGTCATTACTAAAACTGGTCCCACTGATGCTGCTCTGGTGATAAGGGATCCTGTGACCCCGGACTCTATCGAAGGAAGGAGGGTGATGCACATCCCGTTTTTTGTAAAAGAATACTTGTTTTTAATTTATCGTGCTGAGCCTTCCGGTCAAATTGCCACGGTATTCCCAATAGAAGGTGACGAGCATCCATGGAAACTACGCCACATCATACCTGGTACTGTAGCTGGCTCTCAATTAAAAACTTTACCAAGCATCTCGATCAATGCTGACCCAATTCTCTTTTTTAGCCACGTCATTGAAAATGGCTGGGAATGCTTCTGAACTGCTGGTCTCAATTTCTCTAACATTTGTGTTGATGTCACATTCTTTCTACTTCCGCCGTCGATAATGAGACTGCGTACCTTTTCTTTTACAGTGCAGTGAGTGTAGAATATGTTGTGGCGAAGCCACTGCGAATTTCTAGTGCCCTTAGTCTTTAGGATCCTTCGAAACACGAGCGCCTCTCCTTCATCTGGGGGAAGCTGATACTCCTCATTCTGTTCCTCAGCTTTCTCCTTATCTCTAATCTCTTCCACGGCGCCTTGCTCAGCAAGTGAGACTACTCTGCTTGTGGGATAGTTGGAGGCTAAGTGACCGTAACCATGACATTTGAAACATTTCCTGGCTGGTATAACGTTGGAGGTGTTACCTTTCTTCTATTTTTTCTCGCTCTGATTTGGACTGTCATCTCCGTGTCCGAGTTGGCTAGTCTCTCCCGGGGTGCCCTTGTTGGTCGTGGTGATTGTAGGTGGCTGCTTGTCGGAAGGTTGTTGCCTAAAGGATGATTGTTGGTAGGCTACCCCTGGACAAAGGAAGCTTCTACACAAAGGAAGAGAGTGGGAAGTTTAGAAAAATCTATAAAACCTAAAATTCCACTGGTGGCGACTTTTTGGATCGCATAGGTTTGCGATCCCCACCCGCTCACTGTTCCTGCGAAGGTTTGCGGGTCTTCTATATGCGAAGACGAAGCGCCTGCAATCGGGCACCGCCCTAGCACATGCGTCATGCACTCTCTGTGACTATCATGATGACAAGATCATCGTGAATGGGAGAGTATAATTATTTAGTTTCAATTCTCCGCGAGTGAATCTCTTTTCATCATGTTAGGAAACACGTGTGATGCAATTATTGCAGCAAAATTATAGCCATAGATGGGAGAGGAGCGATGCTCGGGATAAAAAAGACTTGAGAGCTATTTTGCCATAAAGAAAAATTTGTGTCGTAGTCATCTCTCATAAGACATATCATTGCTGTCTCCACATCCATCTACCTTAAGACTCATAATGTTGCCTTCTCCCACAAAATCTACTTTGTTATCTCTTGTAGGACCTTCACCGATGCCATGCAATGTCTTGTGAGACGTGCTATGCTTACTTTTGTGTATGTTGGTATTTGCAATTACCAACAACAATAAGCATTCAACTTTCTTGCTTTATATTCACACATCCAACTATAAGAAAGGGGTTTATGTAGTAACTTATTTCCTGCTAGTCAAAATAATTCAATTAGTTGAGGCTTTGTAGCTCTTAAGCTTTTATTTTCCTGATATTTCATTTAGAAATCCTGCATTTTTACTATCGACTTAACTATTTTTTTGTAAGATTGAAATATGCTATGGTGCTCCAGATCTATGCACACTATCGGCTCAATTTTTGCAATCAAAACTTGACCTAGAGTAAGCGATATACCTTTCATTTTTTTATTGCTTGGATAAATGCCCAATTGCATGAACAAGTTCAAACCCTGAAACTTATCTCGATTATTGAGCAAACAAATTAATGTGTGAATTGAAATAGAAACTTGGTTCAGAAGTTTTAGTTGAAAGTTCTATGAGTCAAGATGAGAAGTTGTACATTCATTTTCTATTTATTTTACTGTTTGCGTCACTATTACACAAAATCCACCCTTTGTCTAGTTTTCCATGTGATTACCCATGGTAGGCTAGTGTCATTGCCTTAAAATGAAATAAACACTTTAAAATCTTTCATTTTTCCCCCCATTGAACTTATCAGATATTTATTTGCCTTATGTATGTCATAATTTCATGATGTTTTTTTAAATTTCTGCTAGCAACAAATCTGGATCAAGGACAAAATAATATTCTTAGTGACGATCATTCACATGTGGTACGAAAGACAACTTCGCCCTGATAAGAATGTTATGATTTTGCTTATTATGGATTGATACTTGACCTAAAACTTTTGAAATGATTTGCAGAATTCTAAAAATTTCTTGGACAAAATTAGGGAGAGGTTACTAAAGGTAGAACTCTCAGTGTCTGCTTATGATACTGCTTGGGTTGCAATGGTTCCATCTTCAAGATTTCCTGGAACTCCTTACTTTCCTGAATGTGTTGATTGGATAATAGATAACCAGCTTCTTGATGGCTCATGGATCTCCAACCATCACAAGCCTTATGCAACCAAAGAGGCACTTTCATCCACTTTGGCTTGTGTGCTGGCACTTAGGCGATGGAATGTTGGTGAGGAGTATGTCAGAAAAGGTACTTGTAAAAGAACCTCCTCTTAAGCTTTAATAAATGTTATGGACTTAATTTGAGACTCTTTATTGCAGGACTCTCCTTCATTGGATCAAATTTCTCCTCCAGTATAAATGAGCAATTACAAACTCCTGTTGGCTTTAGTATTATATTTCCTGGCATGATTAGTTATGCAATAGAAATGGGTTTGGATCTTCCATTGAGAGAATGTGACATAGATGCAATGTTTTCCATGAGAGAAGTAGAACTTAGAAGGTATGAGACTCGTTGCAGAGTATGCTTCACAATTAATTGGTTTATTTGTGTTGTCAACTTACTTTAGAAAAACAAATAGATTTGATTCAAGCAAATACTGGATGCTCTGCATTCCAAAATGTTGGTAGAATTTGAACATGAAGCTGTACACACTATTGACAATTAATTATCATCCTTTGACACAACGTAAACCCACTTATTTTGTGAATAAATCAATAATTCAACTCGGGGATGTATTTAGGTGATTGAGGTATAGCAATGTTAAGCTATATTTGGAACATCAATCATTTTATTATTTCTATAGAAGTAGCCTTTGCATATGTCGTCAGCTAGTATGAAGAAAGTTTACCTTGGCTAGTTTAGTGTATCAGAGCTAGTTCATGTAGATTTGCAAGGACATTAATTAGAAATAACATTGCATTATTTTCATCTCTAATAGAAACGTAAATGTGCTTCCACCTTCCAATCCAATTCTCACTTCCTTTCTTTTTTGATATGATGTTAACGATTCAATATTGGATGTTGGATTGAATTAATAAGTTCCCACACTTTGTCATCCCGACCTATTGCAAATGTAGGCTAAATATCCTTGTACATTGAAACCCTCTTCCTTGATGAAATTCCAAAATGAATATCTTTTTATTGACACTTCAGTGCGGTAATTCATTAGGACCTATGCTCACACAAAACAAATAGGAAGCCAAACTTCTTGCTTGCACATTCTAACTCGAAACTTTCTTGATTTTTGAAATAATGCAAAGGCTTTCAATGCCATATTATTTTTAGTTTGTGATGTATATAAATCATACTAAAAGCTGATTAATACACAGTTAACATTCTATTTTCTAATGTTAAAGAGCTGATTGTTTCAAGACACTTAGACATTTATCTAACTGAAATATTATCATGATGCAATATTGGGCTTTAGTAATTTAATTTTTAAACATATTTCTTGAGTAACTATTGAAATTCATGTCCATGTAGTGTACAATGTCCTCTTACATTTTATGATTTTACTCGAAAGGTCTCTTTGTATGTGAGCTCCAAAATTTCAGAAAAGAAAACTATTATACAAACATGAATATGATTTTAATGTGGTTCAACAATTTTCTTACATCCATGGGAGGCAGCGAGTGACTACAAACTTAGAAAAAGAAAATAGTCAAGATTTCTTTCAAGATTGTTACACTTATACAAAAGCTATTACAAATTTGAGGAGTTGTTTATGAGATAATTTCAAGTGAAGATAAAGAATATTTAATCTCTTAACATTAATAAATAATATCCATCCAACATTTGAGGCACATGCCTCAAGGTGCTCCTCATATAGAGGTGTAAAATGTTGTCTTTGCTCGTAAGCCTCACGTTCAATAGTGAGACCTATGCCTTTTTTGTCTGAGGCATTTGGCTCAAAGCACAAGTTTTGAGGCATTTGGCTCAAAGCATAAGTTTTGAGGCATTTGAACTAGTATCTTAGTTAGTTTATGCAAAAATATTATTTGTATATACTACCTTTAGGGGAATTTACATACATAGCACCCAATTCTTATGCATTTACTTGTCTCACATCCAAACTTTGTTTTTTACACCTAAAGCACCTTTTCCCATGTAAGAAAAGGTGGAAATAGTGTTAGCCACCTTTTCATACATAGGTTAGGGTGTTTAGGGTAAAAATCAAAGTTTAGGTTTGAGATAAGTAAATGCATAAGAATTGGGTGCTATGTATGTAAATTTTCATATATTTAATTATATTATACTTTTATTTTTATATCTAATACATCTTAAAAGTTAAAAAAGATGGTTTAAGCTTGATGACTAGATTTTGTTATTATTTTTATTTTATTTTAGATTATGTTAGATCTCATGTTAATTAATCTAGAGAATAAAATAGATAATATTTTGGTTGAAGAAGTATTGAAAGATGCAATGAGACAATCAAATAATGATAACATTATTACAAATGATGATTCTTCAAAAGATTGTCAAAATGAGGATGATTAGGGCTGTAATCGAGTCGAGCCGAGTCGAGTATATCATATTTCGAACATGGCTTGGTATAATTATAAGTTGTTCATGTTCAGTTTTAGCTTGTGTCGAGCTTTCATATATTGTTCAAGCTTGACTTGTTTAAATTTTTTAATATTTAAACTTGATTTGTTTACGATAAGTGAACCGGTATTTAAACGAACCAAAAATTCAAACAATTATCTAGATTTTCATATAAAAAATTCAACAAATAATTTTATAAATCTGATTGCACATATTAATTTATTGATTATAAACTCTGTAAAAATGAAATGTAGCTCATGAATCATGATTATATAGAATGTAATCTCTCATATTTTAACATGATCATACTCATACTTCCAAGTTTGCACCCGACTCTCAAATTTAAATGTAGGTGTTGGTTTTCCTATGGTGAAATGAGCTTGTTGTTTTCCTAGCTTTTTTGGAAATCTTATAGATGTCTTTTATATTGAGTTGTTACACCATCATTATTCTTAATTATATATAACTTAACATTATTGCACTGCATTTTTTGAACACCACTTTTAAATTAGATAGAATTTATGAGCAGAGTGAGAGATATACAAGATACTAGAGTATCAGAAATCCTTGTACACCACGATCTCGTCATTGCATTCGATGCTTGCACACGCGAGCAACTCAGGGTTTCGTATGTTTCGGGCAAAATTGGGAGACACAAAATTGTGAGAGGCCAGAGGGAAAGTGAGGTTTGCGGGGTTTAAATGTTAATTTTTAGGGGCATTTCATACATACCACATAAATCTTATATATTTTCACATCTAACATCTAAACTATAATAAAATTAATATATAATTAATAATTAATTAAAAATATTATTAACATAATAATAATATTTTATTATTAAAACTATAATTAAATAAATTATACTTAATCAAATTTCATTTAAATAGTATATCATATATAAAACGAGTTACTATCGAATTTAATATCGAGTATTTAACGAGTTAGTATTTGAACAACAAACGTGTTTGTTCGTGAACATAAATGAACAAGTTCGACTATGTTCATATTTAGTTTATTTAAACTCTGAGTTTTTAAAAATTGTTCAAGCTTGTTTATTTACTAATTTGAACGAACATGATCGAGTCTTAATCGAGTCGAGCTCGAGTTGTTCATCGAGTGCATTGTTTCATTTATAGCCCTAAGGATGAGGCTACTGTGGATCTTGATCGTCAATGTGTATTCAAAATTTTAAGTAAATACTTACCCCTAATTCTCATTTCAAAATTTAAATTGAGATTTGTTGTAAATTTCTTTTTGATGATAATGGAATCATTATATTAGTGATTTTTCATACTTAATTTATGAGTTCTTTTTCCAATTTTGAGGCTTACATCTAGATTTGCTTCGAAGCTTGTGCCCCATGTCATTAAACCTTCATATGTATTTGATCGATTTTATGGTATATGTAGTAATCTTTTATAGCAACTCATGCTGTAGATTTTGTGGGAGCCTACTATGTAGGCTTTGTGGTATCCTTCTTTGTAAGTTTTGTGGTATCCTTCATTTTGAACATTGTGTTAGCTTTTGTTTGAGATTTTGTGGTAGAATTGGGCTTCATTTTCAACAATCTCCACGTTCATGAGCTTCCTCCAAAAATAATATAGCCTCCATTGTGGCCTTAAGTGCCGGACTTAAAAAAAATTTTGATTGGTTCCAAGTGTTATTGGCTTTTAATCCCAAAATCAGCTTCATTAGCATATCTACATGATTATGAGTAGTCCCGATTTTCCAATGTAGATTTTCACATTCTACAATTTCCTTAATAAATATTTACCAACCGTCAATATACTTGTTGTGATCATGATGGACTTGAGTTTTTCTCAAAGAAATTGCCCATTGGAAATATTTATTTATTTATTTTTGACAACTCCAAATTCTTTGATCAAATTGTGAAGTCAAGTGACTTCTTTGATATCACGACTTGGCCCAAGAGGTAATAAAATGAGAATAAACGATCAAATGAAGTTTAAATTATAAATTGATTTCTAGTTCAAGATCAAAATAAAATCTAAGAACCTTTTAATAGTATCCACTTCCTCGTACACAAAAAAATTATATAAGTCTAAACAAAAGAAATATTTACAGTGGAAAGAATACATTTCTCTTGTTGGGTTTGCTTGCAATATACAATTTCTCTTCTTTTACTCATTTATTCCTTTAGACCAATTCATAAATATTTTATTAAATAAAATAATTAGTTATCATCATAATAAAGTTGGTCAACTACAATTTTAAATCATAAGCGTTCAAAGAAAAAAAAAAAAAAGAAAAAAACATTATTCATGCTAGCTGTTACTTTAAACTATAAGCAAAATAATAATGTTCAGAACAGTTTAATAACAATTATGAACATAAGTTTTATTTAAAATTTAAAGTGAAGTATGATTGTAACAGTGTTATTTTTATCTATGCATATAACGGTCAAATGATATAACGACTTAATATGTTTTTACGCATATTTTTTTATTTCTATATATTAATACATTCATCTTGGAAGCACTTTCTACACATATTCTAACACAGAACTAATAAGTTCTTTGTTAGAATAGTGCTATATTGACCATGTCTACTATTATTTGAGGTAGAAATGAACAAATTCACACTTTGTTGACACAACAAAGAGTGAGCTTTATTTTCATCATTATATGAGGTCAAAGGTAAAGTCATTAATGCATGGCACAATTGCACCACAGTTAGTATCATAAGTGAGTGAGCTTCATTTGTTAACATGCATATACAAGCATTCCTATACACATTGTTTTGGTTACATTCTTCTTAACATAAAATATCTTTTTATGAGGAAATATTGTATAGTACAAAATAAATAGTTATGAAATTACATTAACATATGCTTTTCACTCTTAATTGTTTGACAGATCGATTAAGAAGAAAGATAAATCAATTGCCATCTGTAAATTATTCTTATTATAATTTATTATATCAAAATAAAATGAGTAAATCATAAACATATTCACAAAGTGCAAAAGATTTAGAAGTAACAAAATTTCATTCTAACTTAGAAATAAAATTACCAGCCATTGAAGCATTGTATGGCCTTGTTCTTAGAAGATTTAGTTTGCCTTTCTTGCTAATGTGCCCGCAGTTCAATGCTGATTCAACATATTGTACACATTGTTAAATACATAACTTGACTCCAATGTTAAGTAATTTAGAACTTATGTTTTTGCTTCTTTCAAATTTTCTACACTTGTAATTGCACTACATATTGATTAGAATTATTAAATAATGAATATAACCATGCATTCAGAACACTTATAACCTTTCCAACAATTTGTTAATTTATATTAATCAACTAGCAAAATTCTTATTGATTCTTTCTAAATAAACTTTATTGAATTTCATGCTTTATGTTTTAGTTCAAAGGAAATATCAATCCTAAAACTTTATGCAAATCATATTGCTACATCTATTAACTTATCTCAACATTTAACATAAACCATATAATTAAGCATTTTAAATACTATATACATTACTTGCTTCAAAGGAAGATGGACATAAAAACATATACTAATAATTTTATGGTTAAAGTTTTGCCTTAGTTCGTTAAATTAAAAGACTACTGACATACAATCATTAATCCTTTTAATTAAAGGCAATTTAAAGTTGATTACATAAATCTTGTAATTCATCACCAATGAAGATTTTGTATCCACTTCTAGAAACTTGCATTATTTCTTTCAAATCATGTTTATTTTCTTAAGAAAAGAAAAGCAGAAATATGAAATAAAATGGACTTGAGGCTTATCTTAAATTAAATGAGAATAAGTAGAAAGAAATCGTTAAATTTTTTTTTCTCCTAAAATTGGCGAACGCTGCAACTACAATAATTAGGGTTTGATCCCTTACAATCCCTCTCACGCTTGACTTCTTTCCTGTGCTGTTTGGCCATTCGCTAGCTCCACTTGCTCAATTCCTTCCTTTGTCTCCTTTTTTGTTGCTCACTGAGTTCGGTTCCTACTTTTATTAGTCTCCCCTTTAAAAAAGGGAATTGACTAATATCGGTTTAGTTGAATTGGTGCTAGTCAACCCAAATATCTTTGAATTTATATTTTTCTTATAAAGGAAATTTATCAATAACTTGATTATTATGACTAGAATAAATTTGATTTGAATATAGTCAATGATTATTAAATATTTTCAGTAATTAAATCTTGCTAGAATCATTATTACTATTTTACTTAAAATCTATTCTAATATTTCAATTAAATCCATATAATTTTGGGTTATTACTTCTGCAATGTTAATTTTCAACTTAAACTAGTCTTACTAACTTCATATATCCAAATCAATATCAAAATAAAAATTGACATATCTAATTAGAAGATTTGTGATCTTCTTAATTTTCTTGAACTTTAGGGCAACATTCACGGTAACCATGAATATATTGTAGAATCAATTTCATTGCATGTCAGCAGCCTTTATCAGAGCTGTGCATGCACGAACACACGATACTAATTGTATGTTAAATATTGGGTCCTGTACACCATCACATACATCAAGGCACTTATTGAGTTTATATATTGATCACCACTGCTTTTTTTATCACTTGTGCTTAGAGACATTGATGAACTTAATGCAAGGTTAAAAGAATACCATTTGTTTAGATTTTTCATCAATACCAAATCTCTAGAGTACTTTTTTTGGATATTATGCCACTTTCATGCAAACTATACCTTTACCTTTCTCTTACTTGATCTCCATCTCAAAAAACTTCTTTGCCTCTCCAAGGTTCTTCATCTTAAAGTTTGAGTTTAACTAAGCTCTCAATTTGCCAATCTCCACTTTACTCTTGGATAATATCAATGCATAAGTGTAAGTAGATGAACATATTATGTCAGAATTTTCTCCCGAACTAACTATATGAGTACTTTTGTTTTTTATAAAGTTATCAAATTATTTGTATCATTATTTTGGTGATTGCTTTAATCATTAGAGTGACTTGCTCAATTTGGAAGCCCAATTCTCATGTTCATGAATTTAATCCTATTAGTCGAAACATGCAATTTTTTTTTTATTTTCATAAAGAAATATAGTTTTTACATCTAGTTCAGCTAAATCATGGTCAGTTTGTGTAGCCAAAACTAATAAGAATAAAATAGAATATTTAAAAATTGATGAAAAGAATTCATTGTACTTTATTTCAGTTTTTTGAGTGTAACATTTAATTACTAATCTAGTTTTGTACATAATATTGTCTTTTTAGGAGCACCTTTCTTTTTTGAAAATACTTATTTGTAGCTAAACTTTTTTAATCATTTAGAGGGGAGCCAACTCTCAAATTCCTTTTTTTTAATGGAGCAATCTCATCTCCTTATCTATTGTCACATTTCACTTATATGTTGTACATCTTTTTAATTCTATGGAATGTCATCTCCGGCGATTGCAAGTGTATATACTGCTATTTTAGTGCATTCAAATATTCTTTCAATCTATTTGTGGTAATAAATTTCAGTTATTGTCTGATGTTTGGTGTTGATGATGATTTTGGCTCTTCCACCTCAATTGAAATTTTATTTTCTCTATCAAATTCATCTTCAAAATGATTTATAGTTGATTTTAATTTATATGAATCTTACACTCCACCTACTAAAAATATTTTTATTTTTTATTCTCTTTTCTCTTAGGCTGGCTATTTCAACATCACAAACTTGTCAAATATATCATCACAAGTAACTCAATCTTATTTTCTTAGCATTTCATAAAAATAAAATATTTAAGTCTTTCATTAAAATATTTAATTCTTTCATTAAAACCCTTCAAAATTTTTATCCTTTCATAGGAAAAGAAGCAGGACATCTAAATATATTTATGCGATCATAACCATAAATAAGAGTTTTTTCATCTAGTGTTGATGAATAATCTGTTGAAAATACAAGAAGCTTTTGATAAGAATTTTTCCCAAAATGCCTTGCTCAATGTGGATAGGAATAACATGCATCATATCTTATTAACCAAAGTATGATTCATTCGTTCTGTCATGCTATTTTATTGTAATGTTCCAGTTAAATTAAACTGTTTAATTCTTCCTTCATTTTGGCAAATGTTTTGAAATAAATTTTACTTTTATTCCCATCCATAATTAGATCCAGGCCCTTTAATTTCTTTATTAGTCTAATGTGCCTCTGTTGCTATGCATCGTAATACTAAATTTGACTCTTGTTATTTGCCTTAAACACAGTGCTTGTAAAAGTCAGGTTTCCAGCACTTGACTCCTTTTAATAAATCTTTTTAGATCAAGTTTTGTAGAACCTTTTTCCAACAAGCTAATAGTGTATATGACTTAGTCGAGAAGTATTGTATGAATCACTATTTCTGACAGGTGCTTTTCACATGACTGGCATGCCCATCAAGGAAATATAATTTTTTTTAGTGCTCTGCATAACCAAATGTGCTTCTCATTTCATCTTTAGGACTTCACCTTTCATAGACACATTATAACCACTAGTTTTAACACTCCTAGTAAGATTTTATTCTACTTGAGATCAGGAACATATCTAAATTCCACATGGCATCTAATTTTTTCATCATGTATTTTCAAGCGTAATTCCTCCATACCTCTTAGTCGATAGGTGTTATAATTTCTCATTAGCACAACTTTTCCATTAAGCTCCTTAAAACTTAAAAATTAATGTCGATAGAGTTGAGTTATATAAAGTTTGATTAGGGTTGTAATAGGGTTGATTTCAAAAACCCAGGCTTTAGGTTTGTAGGCAATAGTCTACTAGGGGAAGAGTGTGAGTAGACTAAGATAGTCCACATACATCCATTTATCACTACATCATTGATGTCATGAAGTTGACAACAATTTTTAATGTAGATAACAACTCTCAAAATAGAAATTGGATGGGAGAGAAATAACATGATTTCAGAAAGTCAAGTGATGATGCTCTGAAGTAAGTGGACTAAGAGACAAATGAAGACTTTGTATGGATGAATATAAGAGACTCTCATGAGTTTGTGTTGAGTAGGGCCTCAACTTCAATGGTTGCTACTACTTAACCTGGCAAAATCATTGATGAATTGCGACTCAAACCTAAACGACATTGGTATAATCGATGAAAGAACATCCAATTTTTTTGCCCAAGAGCTTTTGCAAACCTATGAATTGGTGCTTCCTGAAATCAAATCCAAGCTAGTACAATGATAACTTCACTTGAGGTGGAGCATTGGATTGTTTCAATTTAGAAGGTCTTTCAAGGTACGAAATTCCTAGTAGCAAAGAAGATTGCACTAGTAAAATCTATGGGGTAGAGTGTTACACATATATGGGAGCCGGTCCTCCCTGGACCGGCTGAAAACAGCGCAAACGATCCACAAACGGCCAGTCTTGGCGACAAAAAGGAGTAGGACGAACGGGGGGAGCTGTAGAAGGAAAGGGAAGCGTGTGGTCCAATAGGGCCATAATCACCTATGCAAGGAGGAGAAATTAAGGGAGTTTGGAGGGAAAATAGGAAGAAAAGTTATTGAAATGGTGGGAGGAGATTCTATTAAGGGAATAATCCAGGGTTTGCTTTCTTTATGCATGTTTTTGTATGGCTGCTGTTTTCTTTTCTTTTTGTGGAGTCCCTAGCGACGTCTAGGGTGTGGAAGAGCCGATCTACCTCTCGAAAGTAGATCAAGTGTGTATCTTGCTTGTTTTGTAAGAGCAACCCTTGTTTGTGTTTCTTTCACTTATTTACTGCTGTTTCGTGCGGTTTGTTCACTGATTTTGGTGCCGAGGCGTATCAAATTGGTATCAGAGCATAGATCTTGGTGGGATGACAAAAAAGAAAATTGATGTGCTAGAAGGAGAGGTAGAGGAAATCTAATCTGGAATGAAAGAAAGGTTTGCAACCATGGAGAATAGATTTTATTCTATTAAAAGTTGATTGAATGATGGATTTGAAGGCATAGGGGAAATGTGAGAGATGATGAAAAAGCTCATGGAGATACAATTCAAGGCTATGCCGACCACTTTAGTTGCAAACCCTAACCAAGGGTTGATCAAGGAATCCTTAGCCGTGTCAAAAGAGAAGGAGATCGAGTGAGAACACAAAAAAGAAGACATCATCTACCTAAAAGAGCGCCTTCCTAGGACTCTGAGAGGAGGGGGAGTGGAGACTTCCGATGGAGAGGGATGGGTTGAAAATTGGAGAAGGGATGGAGGAAGGGGCACGAAAGAGTATGATTGAGGGAGGAGGGAATCAAGAGTGGGATGCGCCTATCACATACATGGGGGAATTTCCGGAGGGAGAGGAAGTTGGGTTGGAGATGCAAGGGTCAGAAAAATGAAAATGCTGATCTTTGAAGGGGAGAATGCACATGGATGGGTGTATCAGGTGACACATTACTTTGCAATCAACAGGTTCACTGAGGAAGAAAAGCTCATTGTAGTGGGGTTATATTTGGAGGGGAAGGCTTTAGCGTGGTTCCAGTGAATGGAGGCAAGCTATCCGATGCACTCATGGGAGTAGTTTAAGGATTGTTTGTTGAAACGTTTCCAAGCCATCAGGAAAGAGACCTACACGAACAATTCCACTCTCTGACTCAGGTGGGGACTGTTATGGAATGCCG
>NW_018164689.1:138241-190237 GCF_001263595.1 Phalaenopsis equestris
GAGAGAATTTCAAGCTCTTATCAGCGAGGTTGAGGGGGATTTCTGCTGCAGGACTGGAAGGGAACTTCTTGAAAAGCCTAAAGCACGACATAAGAGCAGCCATCAGCCCCTTGAGACTGTGTGGATTGAGGGAAATGATGGAGCTTGCTCAGATGATGGAGGATAAGAAATAGGTGAAGATAACCGGAGAAAGAGACAACACCGGGGGATCCTACAAGAGCACTTTGATAGCAATGACATCAAGGACCCAGACGGTGTCATTTCAGAAAGAGATACAGAAGGAGAAGAGTATAGGACCTCCACCCGGGGGTAATTTCAAGCGCCTCACAGATGTAGAAGTGCAGGACAAAAGAGTCAAATGATTGTGTTACAACTATGATGAGAAATATGCCCCATGACACTGTTGCAAGGAGCGCGCCCTTCAGGTTCTTTTAGTTTAGGAGGATACAAAAAATGAGTAATCATAAGAGGAAGCAGCGGAGGAGGAGCATCTGCATTTGATGTGGCAGAGGTGTCCCTCAATTCGGTGGTGGGATTTACCCCGAATCACATTATGATGGTGAGGGGATAAATCAAGGTATAATCGATTGTGGTGTTGGTGGATAACGGGGCCACACATAACTTTATCTCAAATTAGGTTGTGGAGAAGCTCGGGTTGAAGCTGGTGACTACGGGGAGCTTTTGTGTCATGATGGGGAGAGGGAAGGTGGAGAAAAGTCAGGGATTTTGCAAGGGTTTGGCTCTGAGACTACATGGCCTACAAGTGGTGGAAGACTTTCTTTAGATTTGGGTAGCATAAATGTGATTCTGGGATGAAGTGGCTGCGAACATTGGGAGGAATGAAGGTGGATTGGAAGTCCTTGGCGATGGAGTTCAAAGTGGAGGATAAGAAGGTGGTGCTAAGAGGAGATGCTAGCTTATGCAAAATCATGTTTCGCTCAAAATCATGGTCAAGTCGATTTAGGGAGTAAGACCGGGTTACTTGGTGGGATTCCAGAGCATTATGGAATTGCAGAGCATCGAGGAGGTTCGAGATTTAGAGTTGGCAGAGTTTCCGGAAGGGGTCCAATAGCTTCTACAACAGTTTACTGATGTTTTCCAGCAGCCTAATGAGTTACCTCTTTGGAGGGTGCACAGACACGCTATTGCATTGAAGGAAGGTGTTCCTCCCGTCAGCGTCAGACCATACATGTACCCCTAGAATCAGAAGGATGAGATAGATAAATTGATCTGAGAGATGCTCGAGGTTGTGATTATCAGGTTTAGTGTGAGTCTTTTTTTTCAGTCCCGTTTTTTTGGTGAAGAAAAAAGATGGTAGCTAGAGATTCTGCGTGGACTACTGAGGTTTAAACAAGAAAATAATATTGGATAAGTTTCCTATTCATGTGTTTGATGAGTTACTAAATGAGCTTTATGGGGTAGTCATTTTCTCAAAAATTGATCTTAAGTCAGAGTACCACCAAATCAGGATGAATCAGACGGATGAGCACAAGACAACATTCAGAACACATGAAGGGCATTATGATTTCTTAGTGATGTCGTTTGGTCTCACCAACACCCCGACGACATTTCAATCCTTCATCAATAGGGTTTTTCAACCTTATCTCCAAAAATTTGTCATGATTTTCTTTGATGATATTTTAATCTACAATCATACAGAGACAAAACATGTTGGGCACCTGAGGGCAGTCCCGAGGAAGTTGAGGGAGCACCAGTTGTATGCTAACATGAAAAAAATATTCTTTTGCACTAGTACAGGTGGAGTACCTACGACATGTGGTGAGCAGAATGGGGGTAACAATAGATTAGTCCAAGATTGAGGCTATGGTTGAATGGCTTGTACTAAGGAATCTGAAAGAATTAAGAGGATTTTTGGGGCTCACAGGCTACTACCGGAAGTTCGTGAGAGGATTTGACATGATAGCTTGGCCATTGACAAAGAAGTTGAAGAAAGACAATTTAAATTTGGGGGAAGCAACAACACAGACATTTGAATACCTGAAGAGGGTCATGACTAGCGTACCGGTATTAACAGTTACTGATTTCAGTAAACCGTTTGTAGTGGAGACAGATGTGTCAGGATATGGATTGGGAGCAGTGCTCATGCATGATTAGCGACTGATTGGCTACTTCAACCAGGTTTTTATAGGTAGAGCAAGGCTAAAGTTAGTAAACGAACGTGAATTATTGGCAATTGTCTTGGTCATTCAAAAGTGACAGCCCTATCTGTTTGGACAATATTTTTTGGTCAGGATAGATCAGAGGAGCTTAAAATATATGCTGGAACAACGAATGGTGATTGAGGACCATTAGAGATAACTATCCATGCTAGGGTATGATTTGAGATTCAATATCGACCAAGATTGGAGAACAAGACTACTGATGCACCATCGAGAAAGGTGGAGGAGCCCCGATTGACGACCCTATCGGTCCCATTGGTCTTAGATTGGGAAGTCTTGAGACAGGAAAGCGAAAGGGATGAGGAGTTTAGGAAGATAAGGGCTGCGTTACTACAAGGTCCGAAAAGTTTTCCAGGATATGCATTGAGAGGACAACAACTGCTCCATTATGGGCGATTCGTGCTACCCAAGTCGTCGGAGTTTATTCCCAAATTATTGCAAGAGTTTTATGGTCGTGCGATCGGAGAAATCGGCACAAGCACTTAACCACGACATTAGGAGGGTCACTACAACCATTAGCATTACCTGGGAAGGTTTGGAAGAAGTGACGATGGATTGCCACAATCGATCATGGTGGTCGTAGATCACTTGAGTAAGTATGCACATTTCATTCCCTTACAGAATCTTTGCACGACGGTCGTCTCAGTCGCGGCGGTGTTTGTTCGTAAAGTGGTCTGTTTGCACATGGTACCATAATCAATTGTTTCATATAGGGGCTAGGCGTTCCTCAGTCACTTCTGGAAAGAGCTATTCAAGTTGCAAGGGACAATCCTCAAGAGGAGCATTGCATATTATCCCCTGACCGATGGACAGACGAAGGTGGTCACCAAGGGTGTGGAGACATACCTGCATTGTTTTGTTTCTGATATGTTGAAGCTATGGGCCAAGTGGATTGTATGGGCCAAATATTTGTATAACACGTCGTACCACACCGCATCACAAACCACTCTTTTCAAGATATTGTATGGGCGGGATTCATCTCACTTGGGTACATTATGAGCATGACACCACACCAGTATCTAGCGTCAATCAATACTTAGAGGAGAAGGACAAGGTACTAGCAGAGCTTAAGGGGCATTTACTGAGAGCTCATCAAATCATGAAGAGGAAAGCGAATGAACATAAGAGGTGTAGTTTGAACCAGGGGACATGGTCTACTTGAAGCTGAGGCCCTTGCGACATAAGACATTGGCCAAAAGGAGGAGAGAGAAACTTTCACCACGATATTATGAGCCATATGAGGTGATGACACACATCAGGAAAGTGGCTTATCGTTTGAGGTTCTAATATGATCATACACCCTCACCCACACTTCTGCTGACGTTGATTGAAGATCTGGAGGTGATTTTGGAGCCATTAAAGATCGAGGGAGTGCTTCGAAGAGTAGGGGGAGCAAAGGAGGTACTGGTCAGATGGAAGGAGCTACCAAACTATGAAGTAACATGGGAGCCTTACGAGGTGATCCATAAGCAGTTTCCATCCTTTCATCTTGAGGACGAGGTGTCTTTGTGGGAGCGGAGTAATGTTACTCATATACGGGAGCCGGTCCTCCCTAGACCGGCTGAAGGCAGCGTAACCGACCCACAGACAGGCCTGTCTTGGCGAAAAGGAGCTGGGCGAACGCGGGGAGCCGCAGAAGAAGGAATGGGAAGGTTGGGGTCCACTAGGGCCATAATCACCTATACAAGGAGGAGAAATTAGGGGAGTTTGGAAAGAAAATAGGAAGGAAAATTTTTAAAGAGTTGGGAGGGGATTCTATTAAGGGAAAAACCTAGGTCTGCGTTCTTTATGCATGTTTTTGTGTGACTGCTGTTTTCTTTTCTTCATGTGGAGTCCCTAGCGATGTCTAGGGTGTGGGAGAGCTGATTTAGCTCTCAAAAATAAATTAGCCGTGTATCTTGCTTGTTTTCCTTTGATTGTTGTAAGAGCAGCCCTTGTTTATGGTTCTTTCACCTATTTGTTGCCGTTTCATGTGGTTTGTTCGTTGATTTTAGTGATGATGCGTATCACAGAGTTTTTTGAATAATTCCAGAAAATGTTTGAAACATGGTTTAGTTATAACATATAGTAAACAACCCCACTTGCTTTGAATTGTTTGCTTGGAGCTGCCTTAAACATGCATTTTTGGACACTTCAAACGAATTTGCCACAACACTTATTGATTTGAAAGAATTTTAAAAAGGAAAAACTATGTGCTAAACTAACATGGTTATAAAAGAAACTACCAGAATTATGGCAAAATTCGTTGAAATCTTTGCCTTAATTAATATGGAATGTAATAAACTTTTTGAAAATTTATAATTAAAAAGGCTTACACTGTAATTAGAAGATTGCCAAAATCACCAGAACTATATTGTTAGGAGAAAATCCAGGACCAAGTTTTGGCAACTTGGTCTTAAATAACGGAGTGATCCAAATCTACAATAAATAAAGGAACAGGGTAGAAATTTTAGGCTTACACGAATTCTATCCTATTTTTGGTTAGATAGCTTGCAAATCTAGGAAATCATTGAGTATGATTTATATATAAAATTCCTTACTTGAGATGAGCTTATTATAACAACTCAATAATAGCTTGTTTCGTAACCGATAGTAGGAATTAGTCTGTTATTTTATGTGTCCTCGGTGTTGGTTTTCATTTTAATCAAGACCATTACATCATGATTGAATTATGGAATCTTTTTTAATTATTTTAGCAACCATGTTTATTTCTATTTTTTTTTTTCTTAAGAGAGGTTGAGAAAAATTCACCTGGAAGCAAAGCTTACCTTGCATTTGTTGCTGAAGGACTATGTGGATTACAAGATTGGCAAGAGGTTTTGAGTTATCAACGAAAAAATGGTTCACTCTTTAATTCCCCTTCAACAACTGCTGCTGCACTTTGCCATATTCGAGATGATAAATCCTTTAATTACTTGTGTTCTATTTTGCAGAAGTTTGGTTGCTCAGGTGGTGCTTAGTTACCTAGAAAATTTAAAATAAATCATTTGTACTTCTTGGTGTTATATATTAATTCAAGCTTGGTGCTTTATAGTTCCAACAACCTACCCACTGGACATACATACACAACTTTCCATGATTGATAAACTTGAGAAGCTTGGAGTTTCTCTGCATTTTATTCATGATACAAGGGGAATTCTGGACAGAGCATATAGGTGAAAATCAGATAGAAAATTCTATTTGTGTTTAGGCTTTGACATCTTTTTTGCTTTTTTAAAAACCTGACTTGTCTCATTATGCAGATGTTGGCTAGAAAAAGATGAGGAAATTTATTCAAACGTTGCTACTTGTGCCATGACATTTCGTCTTTTACGTATGCATGGATATGATGTCTCTTCTAGTAAGTTATCCCTTATGAGCTATTCCGTGTGTACTTTGTTCCACAGAGATGATCATACATAGAGAGTCTATCCACAAGAAATTAAAACTTCTCCAATTGAAAGAAGCTACAATGATTCTTAAATTAAATTCAAATTATATTAAAATTATGTTTAATATAAGGATTTATACTTTAATTTTTGCCTATAAATTTTATTTATTTGTTGATTTGTATGATTCATCTGAGCTTGATCAAATTTTTTTGATTTTCTTTTGAACTATAAATTATGGATTAAAGATTTTTATAATAAGTTATTCCAAAGAAATTATAGCTGCATTTTTCTTAGAAACTGCATAATTTTATATATGATGATTAGGTTATGAAGGCAACTAGAAATAATTTCGATTCATCTGCTTGAGTTGGCTTATAGAGGTTGCAATTACATACATGCATGCATATACATATTAGTATTTATTAAAATTATGCTTAGTTATTTAATAAAATGATATGAATGAACTAAATAAACTTAAACATCATATTTAAGCATTCCAAAAATTTTTAAGAATATTTAAAATTTTTTTTATTAAAGTAACTCAATATTTAATATTTTAATTATAAAAATAAATAACTACCCTAAATAATTTCAAAAAAATTATGGTAGTTTTCGAATAACAAATCATGTCTATAGAATGGCTATCCTGATTTAGAACCTACAAAGAGCAAAATGATAAATTAATAAAAGGGTAGTTTTTTTTTTTAAACTACAAATTTTACTCATATAGACAGTAATTTCTAAGAAAATTTAAGGAGATCTATGCAGTAAAAAACATGGCCAAATTTATTAAAATTTTTAAATATATATAAATAGGATTACTCATCATAAAATAGTAAAATTCGTTATTTTTAAGGAAATCAAACATTCTAATGATGTCTAAGAATTCTAAATTAAATTGGATTAGTTCAATGTTTCCGAGTGCCATTATCATTTACAGATGCTTTATCTCCATTTGTTGATGTGAGGCATTTCAAGAACACAGTCCAAGGTTATATTGGGGATTTAAATGCTGCTATTGAGCTATACAAGGCGTCACAGGTTCAGATCTCACGAGATGAACCAATTCTAAAGAAATTAAATTCCTGGGTGACTTATTTTCTCAAGGAGGAATTGAATACTAATTCCATCAACTCACTTGATATTTCACAAGAGGTAGCTGATTTATACTTTCCCACATTTGTTTTCTGTGATTTATTAAGGTTCTTATAGGGATATTGTGATGATTTGTGAATCTGATTTAGAATGTTTAGACTGGAAAAAAAAAAAAAAACAGGAGGTTAACAAGGTTACATATGACCCGATTCATGACGTTTTTAATCTCAGAAATAAGTTTTGACTCTGGTAATGCATGGCAAGATAGAGTTTCACTTCAACAGTTGTTAATACAGGGGCACAAAGAGATACGAGGCAATGTGGAATTGGAAAGGTTGGCAAGGGAAGGTGTGATGGGGGCATTAGTAGCTGGTTTCCAATTGTGGAACTCCAAAATGATCTATTAAGTTTCAATTGTATGTCCAAAACTATAGCAAGCTTCCATGATGCTTTTATAATTTAATCCCACATGCTGTGTTCACGCTTGCTCAATGGATTTGGCATGTAAGATCAGCTTACACAAAATGAAAATTTTTTGATAAAAATTTTAATTGAAGATGATAAAAAAACTTATAGATGTCTAACTGATTTCATTTTGAGAAATTTTAGAGTTCTACTCCTAAAGGACAGGTGAGTACCAATGAGATAATAGATGATTAGTTGTAAAATTTAGAATATCAAATAAAAATCCAGGATTAATTTTGTTCAGATCACAATTTTCTTATGTACGGAATTGCTAGTATTTTCTGTCATAGTTTATGTTTTTTAACGGATTGTATTTCTTAAAGTAACTACCAATCTGTAATTTAACACCTAATATATTCCAAGAATTCTAAATAATTGTTTCTTTGTTTTTTGACATTTTTTGATTGTGAACTCTAAATTACTGGTTCCTCTGTTCTTTCAGGTTGATTATACTCTCAGGTTTCCCTTTTATGCAAGTTTGGAAAGGCTTGAGCACAAAAGGAATATTGAATGCAGCAATTTAGATAATTTGCAGATGCTCAAGACATCCTTTGTGTAAGTTTTTATTTTGTTTCTATTCTGAGTAAAAAAAGGGGGAAAACCTTGTCTTGCATGGTCAAATATTTTTAAAGAAGTCATGATATATGCGGAAACTCTCATCAGTGCCAGTATGAATAATAATGATCTTAAGGAGCTTGCTGTGGATGCTTTCAGTAGCTCCCAGTTGATATGTAGGAAAGAGCTTCAGTATCTCGAGAGGTAAGTGTATTTTGTTAATTCTTGTATAAGAAAGCTTGAACTTTTGTTGGTTTCTGCATGACATAATCTTGTGCAAAAAGTTGGGTTAAAGAGAGCAAGCTGGATCAACTTGGATTTTCTCGGCAGAAACATATGTACTGTTATCTCTCTGCTGCTTCTACACTTTTCTCCTCGGAACTGTCAAGTGTTCGCTTATGTTGGGCCAAAGGAGGTGTGCTAACCACTGTGGTAGATGATTTTTTTGACGGTGGAGGTTCTTCTGAAGAACTAGCAAATCTTATGAAGCTGGTTGAGAAGTATATTTGATCTCTCCTTTTTTTGTCTATCATAAATAATATTTTCTTTTCAATGATCGTTCAATCTTTGGCAGGTGGCATGAAATTCATGAAAAAGACTTCTGCTCTGAAAATGTAAAGATCATTTTTTTTGCACTCTACAACACTATAAATGAGCTTGGAGCAAAAGCTTTTGTCATCCAAAAGCGTGATGTCACGAACCATATGATTGATATTGTGAGATCTCAAACCATGCTTATACTTCCGAGCCATTCTAAACATGATGAATTGTCTTACCAAATTTATATATTGTGTCAAAACACATTGAATGGAATCCAAATTGTTAAACCTAAAATGTTCGGGAATAACAACCAAGGAATAGAGCGTACATATAAGAAATGAACAATAAAAAGGAGAGTATCCAGAGTCTTTTCTTTATGAAATGATGTCCTATTTATAGATATAGGAGATACTTAGAGTACATAATTACATCTAAGACCCGAAACTCAAGGGTATTAAGGTCATTTGTACAATTTATGTAAATATGTTAATAATGACATGCTCATTTGTTCGGTCATGACGGGCCGAATAGCATGTCGATAACGTGAAGACTTGTCGATCGAACTTATCTGTGACCTTTCCTCAGTCTTCAACCTATCTCCCTTGTTCGTGTGGTGATGGGTGGGTATTTCTTTCGGCCTGGCGCAAAAGCATCCTTCGTTTGGCTAGATACATAGCCCTCCTTCGTTTGGGCATGTACCCAACTATTCTTCGTCCGACCTGTTATGTTGTTTGGCTCGACCACTAATGGAAGTGATTTATCAGAATGTTGGGATGCTTCTCTCTTGACTTGACATTAACTTTTATTCCAATAAGTAACTAGCGTTTGGCTGGATCTCTATATATTTTGACCGTGGGCCCCTCCTATTTGTTGTGTATATTTTCTCCGAGATTCGTGCTATTATGATCCTGTCATACATTTTTTGTTCTCTAATTTTCTTGCATTTTGAAAACGACAGCTACGATGAAAACAAGAAAATTAAATATTGCACTAAATGCTACATTAAATTCATTTATTCATAATAAATATATAATAAGCACACTCGGATTTCAGTGCACTATCACCCTATAAATAGGTTGTTGCTACCCTTACTTCTGTATTTCTCTCTTGTCCGAAGCTTTGGTCATTTTTTTGCTGAAGGCGTTCTGTTGGCGAACACTAATAAAGTCTACTCTGGTGAAACGTCTGATGACATTCTGATGAAGGTTTTCGGACTACCGGCTGAGAAAATCTGTTCTTTGCAAATTCTCGTTGAAAGCCGTCATCACGAGGGTGGCGTGGTTGGTGAACGAGGAAAACATTTTGAGGGTAGTAAGCCTGCCAAGAAGAGGTGAGTAAACCAGTTGGCTTTCAAGTGGGGTCGCTGAACGAGCCCAATGAAGATGATGGTAACAACTCATCTGGTGACATTCCCTTGTTTTGTTGGAAGTCAGGCAAGGGTCTAGCCGTTCCTCGTGCTGAAACGTTGACCGAACTTGGTGGACAAGAGAGAGACCCGATGAACTTTCGAGGGTGCACCGTGCAGGGAAACGAATGCAGCTGATTCTCCTCAGATCAACAACATTAGAGATGCGACCCTCCACCTGTGCCTGGTATATTTTTTCTAGTCTGAGCTGGAATGACTCCTTGGTACTAGGAGCTCAGTCTTCTGACTTACTCATTGAATTTAGAGTGATTTTGTTCTTCGCCTAGTTTGAATTCTTATTTATCATGTAGATGGCCTGATTCACGTTTCTGACTAGTCGTAAGTTGTTGAGGGTCAAGTGCCAACTTCTCGGGAAATTATGGAGAACTCGTCAACAATCGACGAAGGGAGTCGACCGACTCCGTGGTTCATCGCATGGACGAGATAGCGGATTTCTTTGCTTGTGAAGTTGAGGCTCAGAAGGAAGCTGAGTCCCAGCCAGAGGGCAGCATAAAGGAGCTGAAGGTGCAGTTGGATGCCCTCTCCAAAAAGCTGTCGGTTGAACTTCTTGACCTTAGGGCTGACGCAAATATCATCGGATTGAGACTGCGACCATCCGGATGGAGACTATGCACCTGTGGGTGGACCTGACGGACGTAAGGAAGGTGTGCTCGGTCTCTCGGTTCCATGCTGAGACAGATAGTTTCAATAGGTTTAAGTTAGGGGGTCGAGTCTTTATAAGGAGTTATGGAGCCGTGGGTTGGTTATGCTGCACGCGGCGGGCGAGCCAGTTGTAAATTTTTTCTTATTTGAATGAATAAATGTTTTTATTGCTTATATTGCAAGCTTTTTATTTATGTGAAAATATATTTTTTCTTTGCTGTGACGTGACGTAGAGTTTGCATTCCCGAGTTACGGTTAACAACGTTTCAATTTCTTTTTGACCCTATATAAAGGGTTGAGGCCCTCTTATGACTTCATTTTTTTCCTTTCCACATCCTTCGTTTCTTCCTCCTTTGTCCTTCTGTTCATTGTCTCCATGGCTTCCAAGTATTCGCCCCAGGTGTTCGGGACAGTGCTAGCGACAGAGCGCTTCGTACTGTCTTCTGACGAGGCTTCGAGGCTCCATAGGAGATATATCTTGGATGACGACATTGTGTTTGAGGCTTCGGGACCAAATGATCTGGCAACTGATGATTATGGGGGATGACTCGTTCTGTACCGCAACCAATTTGTTCAGGAATTTCGCCTCCCCATCTGTCATCACGAGCTCCGGGCCATTATGATCCACTACGGTGTCATCCTGACCCAACTGAAGGCGAATTGTATAGCGGCGGTCATGCCCTTCATTGCATACTGTCGGAGGATGAAGATTTCGTGGTCGCATGAACTTTTTTGCACGTGTTCTTTTTAGGGTCGATCCGGATGGTTACGTGAATTCCACTTCCAATAGAAAAGTTTGATTGATTGACTTAGAAAACAAGGTGAAGAATTGAAAGCATAATTTTATTTTGGCTTCAGTGAAGGGTCAGGGGGATTCTTACTCGCCCGTTCGATGAACCGTATAGGCGACAAAAGATATCCCCTCAGATTCGAGGTTTGACGTCATTCATGGAGGGGAAGAGTCTTTTTGTTGTCTGGTATACTTGTGAGGATATTGTAAATAAGTTTTTGAATCCAAAAAAGTTTGGTCGGATGACCAAAGAATTGTGAGCCGCGTTTGATGCCGAAGAGACCAGGACACGGCTTAACAAGGCGGCCAATACTTCTATGAAGGAGCTGAGAGTGAAGAAGTCGTTGAAGGAATGAGGAGAAGTGCTTTTGAAGAAGACCCCAGATTTGGATTTCCTTATTTCCACTTCGAAAACAACAATTGTTATCAATGGGTTTCAACGAGTGAGTTGACTTTAATTGAGAGGAATCATTTCCTTTCAACAGGAAACGTAGTGGGCAGCGATGCTAGAACTCTTTTCATTTTGGGATTCAATGCTGATTCTTTTTTGGATGAAGAGTCACTTGGAACTTAGGAGGCTTCTCGGTCTGATGCGTCCGACTTCATTGACCTGACAAAGAGAGGGAAAGCTAGCCGTCTGTCTCCAGACCCCGAAGCAGACGAATAACTGGGTCCTAGCCAAGGTATTACTCTGGAGAAGGCATGCTCTGGGTCTCGACCCGATCTTGAGGCATCAAATACATGCCTTAGGTCCGATCGAGGTGGGATTTGTCCTGGTGTCGAGCTTGAAAGTTGTTCTCCATTTCCCTTTCCCGATAAGTCATGGCGAAGGATGGGGAAATAGTCGATGGGTGGCGCAGATTCTCCCTTTGCTTCACTCCTTGGGGACAACGAAGAATGGATCTCGTTGCAGGAGGGACCCAAAGCTTTTGGCTCGAGGGATTCTCGCTTCATTCTCATCAATCTGCAATGGGACTGGTTTCATCACGGTCCGAGGGTGGAATCCATCGCGATGAAGCTTGCAGACACTCTATGGTGGGTTTCAAGGATAAGTTGAACAGCCCCAGTCCTTTGGAGCTATGCCACTTGGTCGATGGGTATCAAATGTTGGGGACGACATTGTCTCCTTATTTTTCTAGCACGTACCTCGATACTGTAGCCAAAGCCGCCCGTGTAAGGAAGAAGGCGAAGGCTGCAAAGGCTCGTTTGAGGAAAACTTGGCTGCGAGCGGGCGAGGCCGATGCTCGTCTTGTCGATGTGGTGGAGAGCCTGGAGGGGGATTCTGAATGGATCTCGGTTGTGCTTGAGGAGAATGATAACTTATCTGCGAAAGTCGCCTTGTCACTTATGATTGAGATGCTTTCTGAGGAGGGGACAAACCAAATTTGGCTTAGTATTGAGTTTGTTATCAACAAGTTTGTGAGGTTGGAAATGGTCGAGGTGAAGTACACGAACTCTGGTGAATTTGTCAAGCTATTGCCTTCGACCAAGAAGCCTGCTTAGAAGCATACAGAATCGGCTGATGGAGTATCTTCAACTTCTTGTCCCTAAAATTTTTTGTAGCAAGGGTTTTTCTCTCTCTTATTTTCTTTTCTTTTTTTTTTGGTAAAGTAGGACCACTTTTGTAATGACAAAGACTTAATGGAAATATACAATGTTGGTTTGGTCTCCCTTTAAACTTTTATACTTTTCTTCTATTTGTGATTTGTCTCCTCAGTCTGGATGTCATTTGTTCGTTTCAGTGATAAACTCCTTAGACGCTTCTGTTAGGAGTTTTTAGGTCGCTCGCCTTATGGAGGGGAGCCTTTAGGATGCTTGCTCTATATGGGAGACTTTAGGATGCTTGCCCGGAGGGGAGTCCTTAGGATGCTCCCCCCAGAGGGGAGTCTTTAGGATTCTCGCCCTGGCGGGGAGTCTTTATTTTTTGGGTTCCCCAGTCGCTTAGATCGGTTGGTGAGATGTGCAAGCTCTGCCAGTGCGGTTAAGGATCCTAGTTAAATGCATAGTTAGTAATTCAAAAAATAAAAGAGTGGCGACCAAAATTTTTCTTTTTCATTATGTCGGTTTGAACTCATACAAGAGATTTTCATTCAAGTGAATAATTATTTCAGGTCGTACCTGCTCTAGGTTCGGGGTATGTTGTCTCCCGTGAATGTCTTTTGCCGGTACGCTCCCAAGGAACCTTTTTATTGATGATGAATGGTCCTGTTCACGTTTGGTCGAGCTTACCGACTGTTTGTCCTCTGGTTGTTGGATTGGTTTTTTTGAGGAGGTCCCCTGGTGTGAAGTTCTTTTCTTTCACTTGCTTGTCGAAGTATCAGACGATTCCTCTCTTTATTTCCTCTTGACGAGGGCTTAAGTCGCTATGTAGTTCTTCTGCGAGATCGAGTGCAAGCTTGAATCCTTCGTCATTGGCCTCTCGCCACTCTGCTAGGCTCTCTTCGCCAATGGTTTTCTTCGCAAATGAGTTATGTTCAGATGAAATTTCGGACTGCGGTAGCATGAGTTCTCTTCAGATGAAATTTTATACTATGGTAGTAGTGATTCGGGCAAGCTCTTTAGCTTCTATCCACTTCAAAAGTAGTCTACGACGACTAGGAGGAACTTACGCTTACCCGTTGAAGGTGGGAACGGTCCGAGGATATCCAATTCTCAGGTGGCAAAAGGCCAGTGACTCGTTATAAATTGCAATTGGCGGGTTGGTTGGTGTTGCAGGGTACTGCATTTCTTGCATTGCTCGCACTTTCTTGCGAATTCTTCGACGTCCTTGAGAAGTGTGGGCCAAAAGTATCCTTAGCGCTGCACCCGGTTGACTTAGGTTCTTCTTCTGAAGTGACTCTCATGTTCTCCTGAATGTACTTCGCGGAGGACGCGTTTAGCTTCGTCTTCTCTTCAGAAACCTTAAGTACAGTGAGTTAATGGATCTCCTAAAGAGCATTCTTTACATCATTAGGTACTCTATTTTGGAATTTATTACAAGCTTTGGAGGAAACTGGTATTAAAGATTCATATATATAAGCATTTTTTAAACGATTTTGCTTGTCTTACTTTCTCCGTTATCAAGCCAAAGTTAGATGTTGCCTCATCTATATTATGATTTACAGATCTTCTTTGGCAGAAATTTTAACAATGTTCATTCATCTATGATTCTTTATTATGGGAAAAGCTTGATGCGATTAGTATTTTATGCTGTTGATTATTACAGTATTTGGAAAGCTTGATGTGCAATGTGCAATTCCTGTATGCTTACGTATCTGATATTGGGTGCTGAGGCTTAGAACTTAGTCACAAGTTCTGTCAATTACAATGTGTTACATATTTAGCACCGTGGATTTTAACTCATGCGTGTATAGAAGTTTAGAAGTTAAGGTATATAAATATAAAAGATTTGTTTGAGGTATATACATCTTGCTAATATCTTTGACGGAGGGGATTTCAAATAAAAAATCTAGCATGATGACTTTGTGCCTGAAATCTGAGACATATATGCAACACAATTCTCTTGCATTTTGATACCTAAGCACACAATAGTATATAATGCCTGAACTTTGAAACCTGTATATGAGATTGTTTAATGCTCACATATTCACATATATAACGCATCTAAACATTGAAAGCAAGTGTACAGATTTTCAATTCATCAAATATTTACATGTCTAGCATCTCTACCTTTCCTTTTACATTTATGCCACCCAATCTTCCATATCACATTAAAATTATCGAGTTGTATGTGAATACTTACAAATTATGTGGTATGCATGTAAATTGCCTCTAATTCATTTTGTATACATCTGATTTTTTGATTTATTAAAAATGCATACGACATTGCCTGTAGGGGAAATTCCTATGCAGTAATTCATGAAAGTTGTGATGAACCACTTTTCGCACTTTTACAAAAATCTGAAAGTTTTATTGTAGCATTTACGAAAGTTGAAAATGTTGGGTGCCTCATTTGCAAAAATCTGTAAATTGTGGGTTTGTGTATTTGCAAAAGCTGAAAAATTTAGGTGGCACATTTGCAAAAATCTGAAACATTTTGGTGGCATATTTGCAAAATCTGAAACATTTGGGTGGCGTATTTGCAAAATCTGAAACATTTAAGTGGCGTATTTGCAAAATCTTAAAACATTTAAATGGCGTATTTGCAAACATCTGAAACATTTAGGAGCTTTCCTTTGCTCTCTACTTGCTCCTTAGTTGAATAATTAAGACCACATTCTAGTTTACATTTTGGCAAGCTTGGAAAGTTGCAGTGCTTCATTTTTACAAAAATCTGAAAGTTTATATGATACATTTGCAAAGATTGGAAAGTTTTGGGTTTCTTGCTTTTGAAAATTTGAAATTTCTATGTATGTTATTTGCAAAAATTGAAAGTTGTAGGTGTGTTATTTGCAAAAATCTGAAAGCTATAATTTTGTTACTTGCAAAAATCTGAAAGCTTCGATGTTGTACTTTTATAAATATCTGAAAGTTTCTATGTTCTATTTGGAAAGTTTGGTCTCGTAAATATAAAATGTTGAGCATGTGTGGTATGGTGGTGGCCATTTTTTACTTGTTTGCTTTTCCTTTCTTAAGTTATGGAAGAGACGCCTATGAAATGCTACTTGATATCCAATATTGTTGGCTTAGAATAGGTTCAGGAGCTTTTCTTCGCTCCCTATCTTGCTGATTTTTGGAAGAAATACAAGTTTTGTTTTTGGAGGGGTTCAAAGGCCATTGAATTCCTATTGTTTGCAATATTTGACATCGAAGCTTTATCTTTTATACTTATGAGAAAGAAATTCATTTCAATGACTTCCTTCATTAGTTGTGGAATGAGTTTTAACGTTTGCCCTTCAATCATATTTCATATGTGTACACTTGGAAAACTCAATCACATCTTTTGTTATTCGATATGGATAAGCTTTGGATACATATATGTAATGCTACATTTGATCAATAGTAAGTGTTGGTACTGCAGTTGTTAGAGCTTATGCGTGGATTCATGTTGAACTTGGGCTGATTTGGAAGCGATTGATACAAGATTTTGAAACACTTTGGTGCTGCTTTGGAGCAGCTTTTGAGCATTGTTTTGAAGCATGATTAGGCTGCACTTGAGACCCTCTTTAGTGAGGTTTAAATTGCATTTTGAAGCTTTATTCGTTAAAGTTTAAGTTGCATTTTGAGGCCTTATTCGTTAAGGTTTAAGTTGCATTTTGAGCCTTTTATACATCGATTTGGACATTTTTAAGTGTTGATTTTTGGAGGCATTTACGCACATTTTTGGGGTTGATTTAATTTTTGCTTTGAAGGAATTTAAACGCCTTTAGGCCGATTCACTTGTGCTTTTGCCCCTTGCTTAGCTGTTTTGTTTTTTTTTTTTAGAAGTGAGTCGGCCTTCCTTTTTCGTTGATTTTTTTTTTAATGGTTAAGTTAAAAATGAGAATTTATGATTTAATTATTTTCGGGATTGATTTACGGCCTTAAAAAAAATAAAAAGAAAGGGGAGGGAATTAAAAAAAAATGATACTTAGCCTGTTGAGGTGATTGAAACCCAAGGGGAAAGAGGGTAGCAAACCATTCACTATTTCTTTTACATAAGAAAGATAAAATTGCAATTGGGAGAAAGTAAGAGCTTAAATGATTCACGAGTTAGGGGCATAAATTGAGAGATCAATAGGCTATCAATTAGGATCCCTAAGCATTGGATAGACTTAAGCCCAATTGTTTTGATTAGGATTGAAACACATTTCACGAACCTTTTTTGTCAAAATTATAGGTTTATCCTCTTATGTCTTAAGAGTCTGATAGTGAGCTAAGTTTGCTATAAATATATTTGAGGATTAGTTGGAAAATACTTAATTGAGGGTAGAACACTTTAAGGCACTTCAAACTCAAGTTAAAGTGTAGGCTTCCTAGATTTTAGGAGCACACTTTAGGTGAGAGTTTATCTACCTAATTTTCAAATGAACACTGAAACTAGGCACCTGACCCTAATTCATAAGTTAGTTAAAACAATGAACAGGAAATGCACTAGACTGTGGTTTATGATTGATTTAATTAAATCAAATAGTGAAATTCTCATCATAACTTGATCTAAAATAAAACCCAATGCTTCAGGATTTGAGCTTGAGCCTTACACTCAAATCCTCCTAGCAATTGGGGTTATTCCCAATGCCACATATAAATCTCCCACCCTTGGTCCTTTATATGTGACATTGTGTTTTGTTTTATTTGTTTGTGTCTTTTTCTTACGATTTGTTTCGAGTCTTTGTGGGTCGATTTCACTTTTCCTCAGGGCTTTCCATGTGCTACTCCATCATTTATTATGTTATACATAAACACATGTTTGTCCGGCTAGCTGAATTTGTATATTATACTGTTACTTGCGATGTTGATCCCATTTACAGGTGCACTAATAACAAGAAAAATTAGGTACCCAAATTTTATATTACATGTATAGCACTTTTCTGCGTTTTCTTATACTGTTTTTATTTACCACACTTTATATTGTTTTCATTTACTGTTCTTCCTTATAACATAGTTTGTTTATGTATGCTTTAAGTTAACTACAAAATCATTAGGATATAACTTGATTTAGGAGATATACAACAGTAAGCCACCAAATAACAATATTGCACATTCACATATAAGACACTAAACTTGAAATTGTTACTACATGGGACATGGAGCAAGTCTTCGTGGGCAGCACGACCAGGATGTAGCAGATGGAGGATGACGATCTACAACAGTACAATAAGTCTATGACAACTAAACATTTTCCTTAGTTTAAATAACAAGTCATAGGACTTCGAGGTGGTTTGCTTAGCGCAACATAAATCCTCACCTTATCTTTAGTTTTTTGCATAACTCTTAGTGCAATTATAAGTCCGAACACTTTTAGGATTCCGAGGTGACTGTACGGTACAGTGTAAATCCTCCTATCTTTTTAGGTTATTTGCATGATCAGAAATCGTGCGAATGTAAGTCCTAAATTCTAAAAATAAATTGCAGGATTAAATATTGGATAACATCATTTCAAAGACATAAAACCAAAGAATAGGATAGTTGAGAAATCACCAGGGTTTCTCCTGGATATGTGATATCCCCTACTCGTTATTCATTTGGATTCCTTAAAATAACGGTTCCCATTTGAGCAATTCCCATTTGATTATCCCGTGTCTAATCTTGGAAACCCAAACTTTGAAATCTGAAAGGCAAAATCACTGATCTTAATCGAGAGTCTTTATAAGTGACCCTAGTCATTTAAGATGCAATTAACTATAGGGGCTTGCCTCTATAGGGAACCTGGAACCTAGGCAAAAATCTTATCTAATCCTTATATTAGGTAGGGGAACTTGTCGGTCATACATAAAAGGTTTTGCAGACCAAACAGATGTCACAAACTTCTTAATTTAGGTGGTTGAGCCTACTGTTAAGTGGTATGTTTATCCTTCGAGATAGTGTATTACTTGTGGTATCACGCTCAACCGTTCAAACTATTTAATATGTGAGACTCGTTTGGTCTCGTCTATTTTTAAATTAAAATGTTACTTTCAAAACTAATATTTATATTAAAACTAGTTTCATATTTACAAAAATCATTCCTTTCCTTTTCAAAAAAAATAATGGCCGACAAGTAGTTCGAAAAATCTGCCAAGAGTCGTGGGTCTTTTTGTTCTGCTTGGGTGGTTCGAATGGTAATGATCTCCTAGTCTTCCAGGAATTTTACAGCTACATGATAGGTGGAGGCCATCGCTCGAAAGTTTTTTAGCAATGGCTGATTGAAGATGACATTATATGTAGGCGGGGAGTTGACCACCAAGAAATCCTTGGTCTTTGCAAATTCTTTGTTTTTGTATCCCTAGGTGATTGTAAAAAAGATCACACTGAGGGCCTCATTCCTTTCTCTTGAGAACCCGTAAAGGGATTTGGAAGGCGCCACCATCTATTGTGTCTCCTCGTTAAGCTTGTCGAATACCGCTTTGAACAGGATATTTATTGAGCGCTCGGTGTCGATTATTATGATTCCTATCTGATAATTGTTAATCAAAACCATAATGAAATTTGCATCGTTATAGAGATTACCTTTTGCCGGTATGTCTTCATCGGTGAACATGATGGGGGGATAAGTTGCTCGTCGTGTGACGCACAATTCTCCAAGTCTTGCTGGTATTATTATTGCGATTGGGATGGTGTTTGCTCGAACAGGTTCATCGGATGCTCAGTCTACTGCGGCCTTCCCCTGTCTGCGAGTGGCTGTTTCAGCGGCTACAATCTCTTTCAGCTTTCCAGCCTTGATCAAGTCCTCAACAAGACTCTTGAGGTGTCTGCATTCTTCTGTGTTATTGTTGTGATCCCTCTGGTAGGCGCAGAATTTGTTCGGATTTCAAGCCGAACTTTCGACCCTCATTCGCTGAGTTTGTTTGAAGTATTCTTTATCTTGGATGACCTCTACTAGTTTGACTATCGAGATTCTTAGGGGCGTCATTTTGAGTAGTCCTGTCATTTGTTGTGGTGGGTCGACCGTTGATGAGGGTATCGAGGCCGTCTATTTCAATTGCTGGCTTTAGTGTTCCCATTATTTTCATGGTGTGGTTGGTTGTTTTCATAATGAAGACGAGTTGGAGGTTTAAGGCCGTCTTTCTCTATTCAACCGTCATCTGTCGATGCTCTCTTTTGTGATTGGGCATCGACGACTGCTTTTCGGACTTCTTCTCGATAGTTGAGGACGTATTCCTCCGTGGCAATATGATGGTTGGCCATTTCTAGTAGCTTGGCCATTGATTTTGGCTTGCATAGGCCTAAGGTGTACTTGAAATGTTCATTTTTTAGTCCTTATGTCAGGGCGGTTTGCGCGATCAAGGGCTTTAGGTTCTGAATTTCCAGCATTTCCCGCTGGAACCTTGTGATATACGAGTGAAGGGTCTCACATCACTTGTTGTCGTACAATCAATTGTTCTTTCATAGCGGGATCAGGGTCTCACATCATTTGTTTGATCTACAACGGAGCTTGGGACTTCTTTGGTGGCTTCTGTGCGCTGACAAAGTGAGCCACGAGTAGTCTTTTTGAACTTGAAGGAGGGGATGAATCCCCACCAGGAGGGCGTTAAACTACTTGAGGGCCGATTCCTTCAATGTGATAAGGAACAAACGACACTTGAATGCATCAGTAATCTTCAATATACCGATTGCTGACTCGAAAACAGCTACATGATATATCGATTGCCGACTCGAAAACGACTCCATGTATGATTAGGTCGGTATATTGAAGATTGGGGGGTTTGAATTTCTCTGGAGGTTTGGCGTCAGAGATTTGTTGAGAAAATGCTTTTTCGGCTTGACGGAGGGCTATGGTTTGCATAATGTGATGTCTTTCCATTGGGGCAGATCCGACGCTATTTTGGTAATGGGGAATCCTCACCTCTTTCTTCTATTTGTTGGGATTTTCAACCGTTGGGTACCAGTCCATCTTGCCTGTCACTGATCGCTGGTCCATCCCGATGATCGAGCTCTTGGCGACTATATTTCTGGGGGCTTTGACAGTGTGAGTTTTGAATTTCTCTGGCTAGAGCTTCTTAAAAAGTGCCTACCATCTGTTCTCTCATTTCTAACATCAACTATTCTTTCATCTCCATCATTTGTTGCCGCACAATCTCCCTTGTGCTATCTACATCCATTGCTTGGCTCCATGTTTCCTGAACGGTAGTTTTTTTCCCTGCTCTATGCTCCTCTTTTTGTTCGTGACATGATTCCAACGCACCTTTTAGGATGTTGAATCCTAAATTATTCTGGAAATAACACCCAAGGAATAGACTGTATAGGGAGGAAATGAACTGTAAAAATGATAGTATCCGGAGCCTTTTCTTCATGAAATAGTCTCGTATTTATAGGTATAGGAGATATCCAAAGCACATAATTACATTTAAAACCCCCTTCTATACAAAGAAATTTAATGGTATTGAGGTCATTTGTATAATTTATGTAAATATGTTAATAGTGAATTTCATGGCCGATCATGATGACTTTCGGTCATTGGCACATGTTCATTCGTTCGGTCATGACGGGCTGAATTGCATGTCAATAACGTAAAGACTTCTCGATCGAACTTATCCTTGACTTTTCCTCAGTCTTCGACTCATTCGTTTGGCGATGGGTGGTCTTTTGTTCGGCTTGGCGTAGAACCGTCCTTCCCTCGGCTAGATACATAGCCCTCCTTTATTTGGCCATGTACCCAACTATTCCTCATCCGGCCTGTTATGTTTGTCGGTTCGACCACTGAGGGGATTTACTTATTGGAAAGTTGGGATGCTTCTCTCTTTAATTGACACTAACTTTTATTCCAATAAGTAAATCAATGTTTGACTAGATCTCTGTATATTTTGACCGTTGGGCCCTCCTATTTGTCGTGTTTCTCCATTTTTCTTCAAGATTCATGCTGTTATGATCCTTTCGTACACATAAATTCTCTTATGCTACCTCCTTCACAAACCTATTTGAACAAATATTATTGTCCTATTTAGCTTTTTTTCCTATACTTCTTGTTTTTGATTATTTTATCAGAATTATTTGACATGTTGCAATTGATAGTGGCTAACTATGATGAACTCCATGATGAAAGAGGCTGACTGGCTAAAGAACAATATAGTGCCTTCTTTGGATGAATACATGACGCATGCAATTCCGTCGTTTGCTTTAGGACCCATTATTCTACCTTCCCTCTATTTTGTTGGGCCAGAGCTTTCAGAGAACATCATCACGCATTCAGATTACTACAAATTATATGAACTTGTCAGCAAAGTGGGTCGTCTTTCTAATGACATTCAAGGTTTTGAGGTAAGATGTTTCTTCTGAATGACAATTTTGTTCTCAATATAAAGAGATGATTTTTTGAAGGTTTTTGGCTGGCTGAAATGGTCAGTCAAATGATGGTACACAATTAGAGTTTCTTTTTGGATTATATTGCTCTGAGTCATTCAGCTGACTGAACCTCTTCCTCCTAGTGGACTTGTTTAATAGAGCTCAATTAAGAAAAAAATTGCTTCATTGGCAAAGCTAGTCTCTTAAATCCAATCAATAAGAGTCACTGTGGTTCCAACGTTGAACTAATATGGGCGTATTTCAACAAAATTCCTGGACTTAGATTTGGGCTTAAAAGAAAGAATTGATGAATAAGATAGCAAACAATGATGAGCCATAAAAGACTAGCCCAAATGGCTAATATATTTTTAACATGTGTTCTAAAATTTTTAAGTTTAGCTCCTGGCCGTGCTACCTTCATATAAGAGGTCCAGAATTGTTTTAGGCAAAATTTGTGGGCCCATAGTGAGAACAATAAACTTAAAATATTCTTCTTTGCTTAGGCTCGGCGCTTATTTGGGCTGGGTATTCCTCAAAATGATTTCTTGTATTATTCTGTTTCCAATTGGTAGTGCTTGGGATGATAGAGGATAGTGACCCGCATAAGCAACCATTATATTTAGCCTTTCAGTTACTTTGTAGCAGAGATATGAAAAAATGAACTAAAAATAAAGTAATTTCATCAACATTTACTTTGAATAAGAAAAGCTTTTTACAACTAATTGATATGAAGCTTGGACACATAAAAATGTTGTAAAGTGAATGCAAAAAAATGTAACATTTTGAATATATTATAGATATAATTTGAATATATAAATTAGTTGAAATTTTATGATTGGGTCATATGCAAGTACTATCCTTTGGTACTATTTATCCATCAGAGAACATGGCTTATTATAAGTATAATTGTCGTCGGTCCTTCAAAGATGTTGGGAAAAAAGTTCACCGGCGAGAGTAATGAAACATTATAGCAAGAAAAATGATTGCAGAAAACATTTAAAAATATATGACAATGACTTATTGGTTCATCTATATTTGCTTATATCTATGCCCACATAGATAATTTCACTATTTCGAAAACAATACATAACACAAATATTACTTCCATTATCTTTCACTCTCTTAATGTCTCATTAGAATTGTTCTTTTTCACTTTCCCCATTCCCCTCTATTTCTATTGTACTTTCTTAAATTTATTCCATCAAAATTCAAACCTTAGAAAATAATGAATATATAAAAGAAAATTCATTGATAAAAAGAGAGGATACAAAAGGTTTTAGTGAGTGGATATAAAGAGCTCTCTCGCAGGGATTACAAACGTATTCCCTAAAAATAAAACAACAAGAAAGAACTCCTAATCATGGTGGGTGTAGTCGGTGGATAAACCTCTTCCCCTTCCCTTGGATTCAGGGAGGGAATCCAGCAACATACTAAGATGTGGGCTTCTGCCCGAAACAATGATACAGTCATTTTGAGAGTTACTGAGATCATACATTTCTTTTTTTTTCTTAGATTTATAAACCTGTCAATCATTTGTCAGAGGTAGTCCCGTGTGAACATTAGGTGAATCTTCGATGGAGATAAATTGCTGATCTGACTCCGCCTGCAGCACACCTTGACCTTGACACTTCTCCATAACTTGAGTACTCTCTTCTCTCGCAATAAGTGGTTCCAAGACAAAATTCATAGTATTGTAATCCGAGGAAGAGCTGTCTCAACAACAATAAGCGGAAGCTGCTGGTCTGGTTGGTGATGTTGTTAGGACCTGTCGATCTTAAATGTGGGTGAAGACTGAAGAATTTGACAGGGGTGTGCTCAAACAGTTTACAGTGATTTCATTAGTAGGGTCTTTGTTTTGCCATAATTGGTTGCCAATACCCATTATGAGCAGTACCAAGTCATATTTCGGCCACATCAGAGAATGTGATATCCCTTTCAACAAGAATTCTTGCAACCGAATTCTGGTTAGATTGAAGGTGGGTGCATCCAATTTCATAGGTCTCTCTAGAGTAGCTCCAATAGAATAGAGGACTTGGTGGTTGAAGTAGTGCAACTTTAGGCCAGGTAGTTTAAACCAGATTGGAACTATAGGCGGTTCTTGACTAGGGTCGAATTCAGGAGACCACTTAAGTAATTTCATATATTTTCCCTCTATTGTCATAAACTTTTTGGAAAATATTTTGGCATAGTCTTTCACTTTAGATAATTGTATCATCACATGTCTCCCATCAAATAGGCCAACCTTCCAAAGTCCCAATAGTTTGAGATCTTCAAAAGCCTTTCGAACGATCTCCATTTTGGGATGCCACGATTGGAACTTCCCAATGAGTGTGAATTTGAACTTGTTAACCAGGTTGGAAACTTTAACATTAGAGAAAAATATAGTCAGTTTGCCACTTTTCCTATCCGTCTTCTTGATAAGGTTGCTGTCCTCCTGGCCTTCAAATGATTCATAGTAAACATGAGGGAAAACCTAATCTGATCCCATAAAACCAACCATATCAGCAAAATATGTCTTCCTAAGGTTTAAAACTAAAGTAGTCGGTGGTTGAGAAGGAGAAGTAGCCATGGAAGTTGAACAATGACAAGCTACAGGGCGATGGAGCCGCAGGAGGCGCAGTTGACAAACGCGCGACGAAGAAGCGACGTTGCACGACACCTCTTCTTCTTTGAGCCAAACGATGCGCGACGAGTCGACGCCGCATGATGCAGACGAGGCACAGCAGAGAAGGGAGATACGCTGAAGAGCAAATCGACGAAGAGATACCAGGTTTCGCCATAATGGCGAAACCCTAGCAAAGTGAAATCAGAACAGACGACGCCATTGTGAAAACGAATATATATATATGTGTGTGTGTAAAGAATCATTTTCTCCTTAAACTTGCTTTCAACTCTTCTCATAACCTTCAACTATCTCGCATTCATCATGGTTATAAATGATATAGAAAAACCCATTGTCTCCTATTTTGGACCATCTTTTCAGCTACTTACATTTGTGATAATCATCAAATTTCTTATGTCAAAAGTCTTCATCTTTTAACAATCACCTCTAACCTTTAATGCTTGTCACTGATTACCCACATTGAAATTCCTCTACATAATACCGACCAAGTTAACCACAAGCCTCTAATCAAGTCACTAGCCATCTTCGGTCTCTGTCTCTGCATTAAGTTGTATAAAGAAGATTGAGAGATGCCCTGCAATACTATGAAATCATCTCATTTAATAAATATATGGTTGGTAGGTATGTGATGATAAGTAAGAACATAATGACTTGTGTTCTTTAACATTTAGTGGGCGGGCAGAGCTTTTAACAAATTTTTGTTGTAGTAATATTGTAATCAAATTTGAATAGAAATTTACTCCACAACAACACTAAGAGCTTTCACGGATGGAAAATATGTTTATATAGTAAGTAGATGACATACCTCAAATATCGAGGGTCTCATTCAATAAAAACCATGCAGAGGAAACACCTACTAGGATACAAGTAGCAATGAGCAAAACATATAGAATTGAGAAACTTATTAAATTTACAAACACATGCGCATAAAATTTATATGGTCCAGTGAGACTCGTCCACATCCTTACCTACGTGTATGTTGTAGTTGCTCTCTTTCATTTTCTGATAAAGCAGTCTAAATGAGAGTTTCTCTATTATGATAAAAAACTTCTGCTAGAATGAAAAATAGCTGGACTTCTACATTGAAGAAGATGAACATCTAAATTTCTTTATCGAATGGCAAGTCATCTCTCCTTTATCTCTCTTATATCTATTTTCGTGCTATTATGAGGTGCTAAACCCTCATTCTAAGGCTATTTTTAGTGATTATAAGGCATGCACTTGAAAACATATAATTAATTACAAGATCTTTTTAGATATTACAACAAGTCTTTAAAAATGAAATATTTTATAGCACATAAAAAATTTAACAATATCTTTCAAATATCAGTCCAATAATTGCAATGACTATGATATCTCAATCATTTTCTTATAAGTTTAATAGTCTCACACTTGAAGATAGAATTTTTAATTTACCTACTTAGTGATTTGTTTATGAAATCTCTTCTATGCGACATCACTATATCATCATTTGCTAAGCTTAACTGCGTCTTTGCAAAACCACAGTTTTTTTACGAGTGCTGCTTTTTGTGAGCGTTATGATATCAACTTTAGGTGAAATATGGATGCTTTGAAATTTGAATTGTATGTGCTTTATCTAAAGAGTGGAAGGTTGTATTTTTTTGCTAAATGAATGACTTTTATCTTTAACAAATAAGTGTGATAACTTATTATGACAAGCCCAATTCTTACAGAAAGTTTTTGATCCAAAACATATCCTCATTGGTTTTAGCTATGGTTACATATTCAATTTTTCACGTGATAGTGTTACTACTTTTACAGTTATAACAACCAAGTGAGTATATCACACCAATAGTACAGATGTACCTAGTTTTACCCCTTATGTACAGATAAAAGTCATAAAAAATTTATAGACCAAGACATAGTGAGAGCATTATACTTACATCCTTTGACTTGTTCATTTTAAATTCATCTAACACCTTTTTAATATATTATGTTGAGACAGACATCTGTGGCATTATTGCGATCTATTTTATTTCCAAAATTTTTTTTGGCTATCTACAAACTTCAATCGTGTGAATGAACCTATCAAAAATTCAATACTATCAATGAGGCGCTTGTTTTAAGCCATAAAACTTTTTTGCTTAGATTAAAAAAAAAAACATTTTTTGGTCAGACAACATATGGGACTATCTTTTCTTATTTCAATAAAGCATTCAGATTGCATCATATAATTGTCTTCATCCAAATCACAATTTAGGAAAAATGCCTCGACATTTATTTATTTGATGTACAGGCCTTTGTATTACAATGCTCAGTATTAAATTAGCAACCATCATTTTAACCACATGAAAAAATATATCCATAGTTTGATGGCTACTAATTATCAAACTCAAAGCCAAATATTTTTTAATATCATTTATGAAATTTAGAAGGTGTTTGGCTACACTGAGAATTTAAGTTAAATAGGATTTTGTAAATCCTATAAATAAGGATTTATCAAAACCATCAATTTTCTGGCATGATCCAGTTAAGTCCGTTTGCGATCTTTGGCGATTGTGTCTTTTCCTCCTATGCTATGAGAGAAGCGATGATGCCTTTCCTCTTAAATATGTTAAATTTGCCTATCGACCGGATTTAAAAAATATAGGATTTACATTACGGTTGAAAAAAAAATAGATTTAGGGAATTGTTAGATTCAACTCCCTATTTTTTGTATGTTTGTCGCACTTAGTGGATTCAAAATATGAAACGAAAAAAGGGACGAGCCGCATTTTTATGCTTTAAAATATGAAATCGAATTAAGCTGGATGTTTATCCATGCTGCTAATTGATTTTCTTGCATGCAAAAAACTGTTGGTAATAAGTTGTTTACTGATAAAAAATTTGTTGATAATTCATTGGTAATATCCGGCGTGTTCTTTCTATGTATTCACTTTTTAGTGTAATGATAAAACAATTTTATATATGTTAATGATTGAAACATAATGTAATCATATATTGTGAAGAAAAAGGCTAGATGTGAAAAAAAAGACATCATTACCATTGCAGTTACTCTCATGTTTTCATCTGCTGTAGGCTTCTCTCTACCATGAATGAAAAGTTCTCCTACTTGAACCGAAATTAGCCAGCTACATCTGTTGCTTAGTTCTCATAAGCAAAGAATCCAGTACCATGAAAACCTAAATAGTATATCAGGATGAGATTGGCATTTCCGCACAAGAGATCTGTACTATGCTGTACAGCAGGATGAAAGAGCCGGAGATGGGAGAGCGAATATTACGTGCAGATAACACACATGTGGATTGGTGGTATTGTGGTGAGTACCACCGCAATACCACTAAATCTGCATCTACCCTATCTGCACATAATATTTCATCGAGATGGGATGAGAATTCGACAGATGGATGTAGGCTTCCATGTATGCTGAGATGTGCTTTACATTTTTTATTAGTTACTAAAAATAATAGAATAAACCTTTGCTTGCACCTAAGTTCTGAATGATTGGAGGAGTAGATTTTGGCTTTTGAATATTCATGCGTATACAAAGGAATGTGAAGCCAAGATAGTTTATTTCAGACCTGAAAGTAGATTTAATCCTATTATAAAGCGCATTTTAACCAAATTTTGTAAGCTTTATTGATCAGTCTAAGGCAGTGTTTGGCTGCGACATGCATATACAAGAGGAAAGTGACGGAAAAATAGTATACTTCAGACCTGAAAGTAGAATTAATTCGATTATAAAGCACATTTTAACCAAATTTTGTAAGCTTTATTGACCAGTCTAAGGCAGTGTTTGGCCACTGCTTGATTCATGTTAAATAGGACTTATCAAATCCAGTGAATTCGAATTTATCAAACCCTCTGTAGACGGAGATTGACCTCGTGAGTGACGATGAGCGATGACTGAGCAAATCCCATAAATCCACCCCGTAATTGAATTTAATAACTCCGGATTTATGTCATAAAATAAACGGAACGCGTGGAATAGAGACAGAACAAGAGAAAATTTGATTTAATAGAGCATTATATTTAATTTTTTTATTTTTTGAATATTTGGCTGGATTCAAGTTAAATCCACGACTAAATCATGTAAATAGTATGTACCGAACACCCCCTAACGAATGCATTCCTTATTAATGTCGCTTGCATTGTTGATATTTGATGATTCTTTTCCTATAGCACTGCTTATCTTGTGCTGAGAGCTTTGATGCAATTACAGAGAGACAAAGCACAAGGGAAACTAAACAGCTTGTCACTCCTTGTTCTTCATGGAAATGGCTCTGTTTCTGAAGAAGATGTCAGAAGAGATGCTTGGCGTATGATAGACTCCACCAGGGCTGAACTGCTGGGGCTGGTCCTCCAAAATGAGGGAAGCTTGCTTCCTAGAGCATGCAAAGAATTATTTTGGAAGATGAGCAAAATACTGCATTTTTTTTATCGTAAAAATGATGGATTCACATCGCCTGATGAAATGATGGGTGCTGTAAATGCTGTCATTTATGAGCCTTTGAAGGTGAAGGTGAGCAATCATTTCCAGTCTAGAGGTTAAGAAATCATATTATTGCTTTAATTACATTATTGAATAAGGGTGGAAGTTAACTAATGTATTTCAATTTTTTTTTTGTTGAACAAATAATTTATTAGAAGCTTAATACTTATATTGTAAAATATACTTAATTAAATTTTATTTCATAGTAATATATTATATATTCCTAATCATGTTTTTTTAAGTAAACAAAAATATGATTTTTTGTAGCTTAATGTTGTTAAAATTAACTAACTTGTCATTTTGATTTGGTATATTTTTTTGAAAGTGAAGCATGCATGTTTTTTCTTAAAACTTGCAGTTTAAATGTTTTAACTTTGAGCAAGATTCAACTTTGCCTATTTACATTGACAGACAATTTATTTGTTTTTCGACTAATAATATTAAATTTATTTAAATATAATTTATATTAATTATTTATTTTAGTAGATATTGATGATTACTTTAATTTTGGCCTTATTTTTTTCTTAAAATTAAGTAAAATATTTGGTTTTGTTATTGAATATAATATTTGGTTTTTTGAAATATTTATGCTTGTTTCAAAACTTGTTTCTTTGAGGAATTTATTTTATCTTTCTATTTCAATAAGTTTGTTGGCACATTTATGTTATATGATCATAAAATAACTTATTCATGATTTATTTATCATCTTGTTGATTGGTGCTTCTTCTAAGTGGAGTCAAGTAGTTTGATATCTATCATAAAAATTTCAGATAAATGTTTAGATGAACTCATTATTTTTCTTTTAAGTATGATATCCACATGTGAGTTAAGTTATATTTATGCACTTGCTAGAGTAATCTAAACGAGCTGAGTTCAACATAAATTTAATTTAATTATCGTTTTGATTAAACTAGCTAAGCATATGTTGGACGTTAAAATGCGGTTTCAGAAATTGTCGGTCATCAAATGGGTATCCTGTTGCCCGGTTTTAAAGGATGTTTAATTCATACATATACATATATAACATAAATTTAATTTAATTGTCGTTTTGATTAAACTAGCTAAGCATATGTCGAACGTTAAAATGTGGTTTCAGAAATTGTCGGTCATCAAATGGGTATCTTGCTGCCCGGTTTTAAAGGATGTTTAATTCATATATATATGTACTTTAGAAATTAGAAAAAGTAATATTTTCGATTTTGAAAATAGGAGACTAAATCGATCTCATACAGACAATAATTTAAATAAACGAGCACAACACCGTAAGTAATACAACTATTTTGAGGAATGAAAACATCACTTGATAGTAAGACACGATTAAATAAATTATAGAATTTATGACATCCGTCTGGTCCGCGAACCATTTATATAAAACAACAAATTTCTCTTACTTAATATGGAGGATTGAATAGAGTTTATATTATATGGGTTTTTAAAGCTCCCTATAGAGACAAACTCCTATAGTCAATTACATTTTAAATGATCGAAGTTACTCAAGAAAACTCTCGATTTAAATAAGAAAATACTGTCTCTAAGAAGTTCAAAGGATAGGACTTTTCAAAGATAGAAACACTGAGTGTCAAAAGGGAAGTGCTTAAATTTGGAACATTTATTATGGAATCCAAAAAAAGGGAAACTAGGAGCTGTCACAGATCCTGACGAGAACATCGGTGGCTTCCTAAACTATCCAATGATTTGGCTTCAATTTCGAGAAAGAAATTATCAAGTGTTTCATCCTGCCAATTTTATTCCTGCCAATTTTATTTAGTTAGAAGTTAGAACTTACATTTGTGTGAGACGATCACACAAATAGTCTGAAAGATATGAGTGTTTTGGTCGTAACGAACGATAAACTCGGAATCCTAAAACGAGTTAAGACTTATATTGAATAACATGATTGTGCAAATGCCTAAAGATAAGTTGAGGATTTATGTCACACTAGATGGATAGCCTCGAAGTCCTATGACTTGTTGTTTAATTCCAAGGAAAGATTTCTTGTTGTAGATCCTCGTGTTGTTGTAGAAGGTTGGCCACAGAGTTTGCTCCAAGCTCCTCGACGATGTAGCAGTCCTAAAGTCTAAAGGTTCAAATGTTTAAATGACAAGTTTAAGTTCAATCATTAATTGACAAGTTTAAGTTCAATCATTATGGTGGGGTTAAACTTGATTATAACGACACCGGTTAGGATCGTGCAGTTCCCTCATTCTGGTACTACTATTTTCTTTTGAATTTACTTGGCTTAAACAAGTTGTTAAACGCATTTAAACTAGAGAGATCTCGTTAGCAACCATGGTTAACTCCTCCGAGGGACTCCCGTAAATTTAAGACATATTATGAAGTTGTTTTTTTTTGTTTTGGTTCTGAAAATGTTGTTTAATTTTGAAAAAGTTGATTGATGGGACTCCCGTAAATTTAAGACATATTATGAAGTTGTTTTTTTTTTTTTTTGGTTTTTAAAATGGTGTTTAATTTTTAATTTTGAAAAAGTTGATTGATTTTGGAAAGTTGTTTTTTGTTTTGCAGGTGAAGTAATGTTCACAACCAAACATGTATAATATTTTAAAGCGAAAGTAAATTGTAGTAAATGATAAAAATAAATAAAATTGTAAAAGCGCATCTGTTATCTTCTCGTTGCTCCTAATGAAATGTTGGAGCTTGCAACATATATATAATTTTGCAGGGAATTTAAATAAATTGCAAGGGTAGATGAAGGTATAGCTACTAAACCTGAAGTCACAACTTAGCGTGTCTCTAAAGGCTTTAATGGATGATTTTCTGGAACAAAGGATAATAAGTTCAATTGTCTATCAAAATATCCAAATGATTATAAAAGTGTTTGGATAACAGTCCCTAACAACATTCAAATTCTTTTGAAATATTTCGAGTTCATTTGAACCAATTATATTGTTCAATTGATCATCCCAAGTTTTAAATTTAGTTTCAATGAATTAATACACCTTATGCTCAGTGAACCTGATATTTTAATTATCCCAAGAATAAGATACTCAATTAATCAGTTGATATTTTACTTAAGAGATATGTACGTAGATGCCCTTAAGTCATTAAAGATGTTGTACCCATCACTAAAATTGGGCTTGTAGTGTTTATTAAGTCATTAAAGATTTTGTACCCATCACTAAAATTGGGCTTGTAGTGTTTAAATATGTTAATCAATCATGTCTTTCTTTTCTAAACCTCATTAAACAAGTTCAAATATCAAGGCTAGCTCACTATGAAGCCCTTAATAACTTTCATGGGTAAATTTGCAATTATTAAAAATATTAAATTAAGTGGGATATATTCTTATCAACAAATCATACTATCACCAATTATGAGCTTAAAATAAGTGAATTAGTATATTCCTAACGTATGCTCATCACTTTAAAATCACCTAATTTTAATTGACTTTCAAGTCATAATAATTTATAAAATTACAATTTTACCCTTATCATGGTTTTACCCTTATTATGGAAAGGTGGCAAATTGGTTTCTACCTCTTAACTCATTATATTTCAAACATAAAAAAGAGTTCATTAGAATCAAATATACACATTTTTTCTTTGGTTTATCCTAAATTTTAATTAAGGCATCAAAATTTAAAATTACCATTTTGCCCTTAGGGCTCTCCACTTCATAACTTATCAAATATAACTCAAATGGCTTTAAAATTTTTAGAGTACCCCACTTATGGGTCAATTAAAATATCAGAGGAAAAAATGTGATTTTTCAAAATTTATTTTAATTTAAATAATTATTTTAACTTAGAAAATAATATTGTCGATATTAATTTATTTAACAAATCAAAGTAAAGTTTTTGGTCATGAGAAAAGTATTGGAGGTTCACCTAGGTCATAGAACCACTCGGACAAAGTTTTATAATTTTTAAAGTTATATTTTAATTATTAAAATTATTTTTTGATTTTAATGATTTAATTAAATAGAAAATATGTTTTAATTACAAAAATTACTTTTTATATCTTTATTAAATTTCTCTAAGTCTAGAGAACTCAAAGAGACACACTTTCATTTTTTGTGTTTTTAAATTTATTTATTATAATTATTTTAATGAAAAATTATAGAAAATACATTTTTTGCCTTTAAAAATTTATATTTAACTTAGAAAAATTAGGAAAAATATTCTAGTGAGTCCCAAATAATCAAGAAGCAATTAGAAATATCTTGGACCATTTTCCTTTTTTTTGAAAATTTTAATCATTTTTAATTATTTTTTTATTCAAAATAGGCTAAAAAAATGAACTATTTGGCTAAAAAAACGAACTATTTATTTAAAAAAAAATTTATTTTTCCTAAGTTTTACTGATTACAAGGAACTAAGAAAACCACTTTTCATAATTTTCCCAATTATATTTAATTTATTAAAATTATTTCAATGCCAAAAATACCATTTTACTTGAAAAATCAATTTTAGTTCTTAAATTAAATCAAATAAATTTTAAATCTTTACAGTGAGTTAAAATAAGTGTTATTTACAGTGTGGAATGGTTTTTGTTAATTTTTAAAATATATTAAATTTAAATTAATTTTTATAAATTTTTAGGGTTTAATTAACTATAGTAATTTACATAAATATTAAAACTTAATTTAAAATTTTCCAAAAGTCCTCTAACCATAAGGAACCTACCTAAATAAGTCTCATAATTTTCTGATTTATATTTTAATTTATATAATTGTTTTAAGCAAAATAGAAATCTACACTTGGAAATTAGGGTTACATGTGTAGAGATGTTTACTGACTTTGGAAAAATAACAAGATACCTACAATATCATGAAGAACAAAGCTCTAAAGTCTCAAGCAATGATGATTATGATTTAGCTTGAAAAATAACAAAATACCTCCAATATCATGAAGAACAAAGATCTAAAGTCTCAAGCAATGATGATTATGATTTAGCTAATTAAAATTAAAATGCTCCAAAAAGTATTTAATTAATTAAAAATCATAGACTCCTCAAATAATTTTTATTTTTATTCTACATTATTCTCCTCTGTTCACTGAGCAATTGTGTATTTTTCTTTTATTTTTATGATTTTTCTACACCAAGTTATGAATTTTCTAAGATCTTGAATTTAAACAAATCAAAAATCCTAATTTCCTATTTAACCCAATCACCCGCCACGTCAACCTTATATGTAATGAACTTTCCACACGCCGCTTTCTAATTCGGCGCAGCCTTCCATATAGCTGCCTCGTCAGCTCCTGGTTCCCGCTCCATCTTCTCGTCTGAAACTATCCCAACCGTCCAATCGATACACGTGTGATCCAACGACTCTCTGTCATCGTCCCCGATAGCCATAACTCGTGAACCGCTTGACTTTAAACCCTAAGATCTAGGCCTAGACTCAACCAAATTACTTTAGGTTTATTCCTACACCTTCATCTACTCAAGATGAACACATATATACAACTACATGATTATGAAATCAAACTTTTCTTAACAAAGGCCCAAACCTAGCAAAAAATTAGGGTTTAAGGTTTATACCTGAGTTTGAGAGGGGAGGCCTCAATCAGATGCTTGTGGAAGCGTTAGTAGGATGATCCAACAAACCTCCTCGAAGTGTCAGCTTGCTCTGGTGTAAGCTTCAAGCATGATCTTGACCAACAGGTGGTGCGGCCTTGGTTAAACAGTGGGTTGGATGGCTTAAAGTGATGGGATTTCAGTGAGAAACTTCTCCGTAAGTTCTGGTGAAGCTTAAAAGCACCTCAATTTGGAGTTTCGTGAAGTTTTGGAATATGGTCAGAATCTGCCCTGGATTTCTAGTGAGAAATTGGGCTTTGGTAGTGGAAATGGAGGGTTGATGGCTGTGGGATTGAACTTAGGAAAGCTTAAAGAGGCTCTGGAAAGATTTTAGCAGAGTCTCCCCAAGGATTTGAATGGTATCTTTTCTTGGTCGTGAAGGGTTGGTGTTTAAATAGAGGAGCTTGGGATGGCTGGTTGGGCCTCAATTTAGGTGAAATCAGTTGCTAATGTGGAAGACTGAGCGGCGCCAAAGACCAATTGGAGTTGGACACATTGGATGGGTGCAATGGGTTTGATTTAATGTGGGGTGGCTCTTAGTTTTTGGGTTCTCTGGTGATTAGGTCGACCAGCCAGGCCGCTAGGGGAGGTGCTCAGCTGGCTCAGGGATCTCAGAGGAGTCTTAATTGTGATTAACTTGGGGCTTGGCAAGGCTGGTGGAGGATCTTCCCTTGGTTTAGCCTCATTTGGTAAGAAATCCCATAAATTAAGGGACCCCATAAATTAAGGGACCCTTTAAGGGACCCTTGGTTTATGGCTCAACTAGGTTGGGCTAGGTGGATCTAGGCTTGTTTTTAGGGTCCAAATGTTGGTTGTGATGGGCTTGGATTGGTCAATTTGGCTAGGTTTGGTAACATGCATGGTTTGAGTTCAAAATCATGTCATGAGCTTGGATTTGAGTTTGGGTTTGGCTAGACTTTGAATTTGGCTCAATTCTCAATTATTTGGCTCAATTGATTGATCAAATTGGCTTGAATACTTGTCATGAAGAGTTTTGGATATCAATTGGTTGATTTTGAATTGATTTGAAAGGTCAATTTGGTGGAATTTGGCCATATGATTAATTTTGGGCATTTGGGTTTAACTTGAGTTTAGATTGGGCTAGGGTTTGGACATGGTTCAATTGATGACCCAATTTGATCTAAAAGATTGCCATTAAGAATTTTGGATATCAATTGGGTGGAGATTTTGGGGTTAAAAGGTTCAATTTTGTTGGATTTGGGTTTTTGGCCAAAATTGGGGATTTTGGGTTAAGTTGGATTTGGGTGATATTTGAGTTTAAATTTGGGTCAATTTATTGTTCAAACTGACTTGGGAAAGTTTTATGAAGAATTTAAAATCCAAATTTGGGGAAATTGGTTTGATCATGGGGCTCAATTTGGGTGATTCAAGGCTATGGATAAAATTGGGGCTTTTTGATTGGGCTTGCAATTGGGCTTGGAATTGGGTTCAATTGGGCTTGTATTTGGTTTCAATTGAGATTGGGAATGATGAATTTGAGTTTGGAATTGAAATTGGGGAAGATTGAAGTCAATTTGGTGGAAATTGGAGATGAACTGGGGAATTTAGCATTGGGGAATTTGGGCATTTAGGGGCATTTTGAGGATTTTGGCCAAAATGGGTCAATTTGGTTCAATTGGGCCCAATGGAATGATTCAAATTATATTTGGAGACATTTGGAGTGATTTTGGAGATTTTGGGAATTTTTGGTATTTTAAGGGTATTTTGGCGATTTTGGGTATTTGGAAAATTTGTGGTATTTTGGTCAATTTGAGTGATTTTGAATAGTTTGAAATAATTTTTGAAGAGATTTGGAGAATTTGGGTAATTTTGGGAATTTTTGGAAAATATAGGGTTTAGGGGCAATTTGGTAATTTAGTGAAATTTGAGACAAAAAAGGGTCAAAATTGAGAATTTGGTAAAATTAGGATTGAATGAGGATGTTAATCATGAGGTCACCCTATTTGAGCCATGAGACCAAGGGAACTCCCACTATATCCTTCATGTATTGGTCTTAGCCAAACTCTAGCTTAAGGTTAATGGTTTAGGGGACCATCCACATGAGTTTCCAAGAGATTAGGGGATCATGCTAAGTATGTTTGGGTTAGGGATTAGGTTGTGAGTGCAAGTACAAGTGTGTGTGTGCAAGACTGACCGAGACCACACCACCTAGGGATAACCCTAAGGTCAGACACTCCTATGGGGAACCCCTCTTGAGCTCCCCCATATTGGTCCCACCTACTAGGTGGTAGAGGGTGCTAGAGATTCAAGATGAGCAAAGAAGACTTCAGAATTTCTATAGGTGAGGGTTCCATCACTAGTCCTCTAGGAATATAGGCAATAGGAAAGTCCTTTGGCTTAGATCCTAGGCCTCTAAGGAAGAAAGACTAGACATCAACCAAAAGTGAGGTCAACAACATATATATTATTGAATACAAATTTTTCATCTGAATCAAACCCAAGAAATAGAGCATAAAATATGAGAAAGAGAGAGAGAGAGAGAAAGCGAGAACAATAATGAAGAGTGGAATGAAAGATTTTTGTAATATTTTGTTTATAAAATGACTTTCTATTTATATGCAAAAGGGGTGTAATAAGTGAAGTTACATTTGTGCCCATACATGAGTGGGGATTGTACATAGTATTTCACTCTTGTAGGCCTAGAGATTTGCTACTCTCGGGCTTGGTGGATGGGCTTAGTAGGATTTCATCAAGCTTTGTCAGTCAACAGGATATGGTAGGCGCCTCAATTAGCTATATTATTGAAGTCTTGATGGGTATCGACACAATTTTAAGGGGGTCGTCCTATGGAAGCTATTGATTGCCCGAATCGGAATCTCGTTGCCTGCTTTGGAGGGAAATTTAATTTATATATATATATATAAGTTTAGAAAAATACGAAATCAAACTGATCTCATACCTTTCGAAGTTCAGATGAAAGGGCACTGCACCTCATGCTATGTATCTATCCCGAAAGATAAGCACATGACTTGATAGTGAGGCTCAATCAAATAAACTAAAAAATGTATGATATTTGTTTGGTCTGCAAAACCATTTTATTATAAGCTTAAAAGTTCCCCTATTCAATATGAAAAATTAAATAGGGGCCAGGTTCGGAAAAACTTCCTATAAGGGCATTCCTCTATAGTTAATTACATCTTAGATAACTGAAGTTTTCTAAAAAAACTCTCGATAAAAATCAAGGGATATTATCTTCAGGAATTTCAAAGTATAGGACTTTTCAACGAGATCAAACAAAGAGGTGTAAAATGGGAATGACTCAAATTTGAAACATTTATTTTCGGCATCCAAAGGAAGAAGAATTAGGAGATGTCACGGATCCTGAGGAGAACCTCAGTGACTTCCCAAGCTATCCTATTATTTGGCTTCAATTTTGGAGAATAGAAATGTTGAATATTTCATCCTGCCAACTTTATTAACTAAGACTTATATTTGTGTGAAACGATCACACAAATAGCCTGGAAGATATGAGGATTTAGGTCGTGACGAACGATAGTCTCGAAATTGAGATAAGACTTATATTGTATACAGAACCATAAGAAGGCCTAAAGATAAGTTGAGGATGTATGTCGTACTAGGCAAATAACCTCGAAGTTCTATGGATTGTTGTTTAACTCTAAGGACAGGTTTAGCTAGTGTAGACATGTTTTGCTGTTGAAGATGATTGTGTTGCCCACAATGCTAACTCCAAACTCCTTGTTGTGATGAGTTTAAGTTTTCTAATGTGTCAAGTTATGATGACGAATCAAATGTTGCTTATGAATATAGTTATTTAAATTTATGGGGGATGTTAAAGTTGATTAGAGCGACGCCGATTAGGATTCTATAGTTTCCCTCGTTTTGGCACCACTATTTTCTTTTGGATTCACTTAGTTCAATTGAATTCACTAAGCTCAACTTAATGAGTTCAATTCTTTCATTTAGACCGTAGGAAATCTCGTTAGCAACCGTATGTTACCTCCTCCGAGGGACTTCCGATCATCCGATAGAGACGTTTTAATTTAATTCCACTTTTTGTTTTGTTCTATTTGTGATTAAATTTTGAATTGGCTTATATGTTAAATGTTATGCGCAGTGAATTTTATCTTATTTTGATTTTTAGTTTTGGCTTCAATTTTAGTTTTGTGGCTATCCTAAAAGTTTCAGTTTTGACATGCAGGGTGATATTGTTATTTAACATGCAAATTTATAAGCATTACAAGTGCAGTAGAGAAAGTGCAAGAAAAGAATGTATTGTAAGCTATAAAAGTGTACCTGTCGAGTCTTATCGTTCCTTCACCTGAAAGTTCAGTACTTGCAAGGCATATATATATATATATATTTGCAGGAATTAAAATGTTGGTGTGTCTTACTGGTTGCGCCAGGTATAAGCCGCCCGTAGGACTTTCACTTTGCCTGTTTAACAATTCAGAAATCAGCTTTAAGAGATGTCAAGAGTTGGTAAAAAAAACAGAAAGTACAGGTCTGAGGTATGTCTACCAAATCCTATGTCATACCTTGGTGGGTCCTATTTACTTAAGTGTATAGATGATTTCTTAAGCAAGACATAGTGAGTTTAATTGTGCTTCAAGATATCCAAAAGAATATGAGAAAGATCCAGGGACCGGGCTCTGAATGTTCCACAATCCCTTGAAAAGTCTTGAGTTCATTCAAACTCATTATGTTGCTTAATAACTCATATTTATCATACCCTTATGCTCAATGAACTGATGATCTAGCCAACCCTAAGGATGGGGTAATTATCAGTTGGTGTTTTATTTATAAATTATATAGGTAAAGACTCTTAGAGGAAATTTGACCTAATTAAGAAACTTAGCACTTTGATTTTAAAGATGGGCTAGTAGTGTTTTCTTAAAAGTTTTTAAATTAATTATAGACTATTTTCTAAACCTCATGAAACAAAAATTTGATTAAGTGACCTAATTCACTATTAAGCTCTAAAAGCTTAATGAGTAGATTTACAATTTTAAGAAAAGAATCTTAAATGTTTATGTTCTTAATCATTATCATGAATCATACACCATCAATTGGGGTTTAAAATCAGTGAGTTTTGATCTTCCAAAATCAAACCCCTCACTTTTTGATCTTCCAAAATCAAAATCTTCCAAAATCAAACCCCTCACTTTAATATCTTTCCTATTTAAATATTCCTCCAAATTTCATTAATTTTAAGAAATTACAAGTTTATCCTTCGTAAGACCAAAGCGAGATTGGTTACTACAATTTATCCCTTTCATATTTCAATCATCAAAATATATCAATTAAGATTATTTGTTGCCCATTTAACCCTTTGGTTAAGCCTAAATATTAATTAAGCCTTAAATTCCAAAATTACTCTTTTACCCTTAAGACCTTAATACCCTATAATTCATTAAATTAAACTCAAGTGACTTGAAAAGAACTCAAATTCATTAAATTGAACTCAAATGACTTAATAATTTTTTTCCCAACTCATGGGTTAATTAAAACATCAGAGGAGAAAATGTGATTTCTCTAAATTTTTATATAATTTTATAATTATTTTTAATGCAAAAATAGGGATTTTTAGTGAAAATTTAATAATTCAACCAAAACAAAACATCCGTCTTTAATAAAATTATTGAAGGCTCACCTAGGTCAGAGGACCACTTGGACCAATTTTCATAATTTTTAGAAGTTTAATGTAATTATTAAAATTATTTGTTTGTTTTAGGCATAAATGAAATATAAATATCATTTAAGTAAAAAATTATGTTTTATATTTTATTAAGTCTCTCTGAGTCCAGGAAACACAAAGAAACAAGTTTCATATTTTTTTGATTTATATTTTAATTACTAGAATTATTTTAGTGAAAAATTAGAGAAAATTCATTTTTATGCCTTTAAAATTGATATCTTGACTTAGAAAATTAAAAAAATTATTTGGATTGGTCCCAAGTGATCAAGAAGCCAAATGTGACATTTTAGTGTGTTTTTTTTACAATTTTTAATTATTTAAATGCTAAAAAATAGCTTAAACAATTTTGTAATTTTTATGATTTTTAATTATTTAAATGCTAAAAAATAGCTTAAAAATTAACTATTTATTTTAACGACAATTTCATTTTTCTTAGGTTTATCTGGTCATAAAGAGCTCTCAAAACCAATTTGATAATTTTTTGAGTTATATTTTAATTATTATAAATATTTTAATGCAAAAATGCAATTTCACTTGATTAATCAATTTTAGTGGTCAAATTAACTCTAATTGACTTAAAATTTTTATGAGGGAGTTCCTCTGACTATAAATTATAGTGGATAATGATTTTTATATCATTTACATTTATAATTACTCACAATTAAATTTATTTCATTATTTAGGGTTGGTGACAATTAAGATTATTTTTAATGGTTAAAACAAGTTTATATTTTTCCTAGGGTTCTTTGACCACAGTAAACCTATCAAAATAAATTTTGCAATTTTCTGATGAGTACTTTAAATTTTATAATTATTTAGCAAAATAGGCATGATATACTTGAAAAAAGAGAGATCTCTGTCTAGAGTTCTCCCCTGACCTTGAAAAAATTAGGGAAGATCCCTCATGACAGAGATAATCAAAGCCCCAAAAATCATGTCCAAAAATCATGTCATGGCTCCATGCCATGGTGAAATGTCTATTTAAATGGTGAATTCAAATAAGGAAAACACCATTTAATTAATTAAAAATCATACATGCATCAAAAAAATATGAAATTATTTCCACATTGTTCTCCTTTGTTCACTGAGCAAGATAGTAATTTTATTTTATTTTTGTGATTTCTCTACACCAAGATATGAAATTTTGAAGTTCTGACATTTAAATAAATAAGAAAAATCCATATTTTCTTACTTAAGTGACGTGGCACCACCTCAACCTCGGCATCTCCGAGCTTTCCACGCGGTGTTTTCTGGTTCGGTGCCGCCAGACACCTCAGCGCTGACTCGGCCTGCAATTCATGTTCCACTCCTTCGTCCGGCTCCATCATGACCGTCCGTCCAATACACGCAGAAATGGACAACATCCGTTCATCGTTCCCAAATCCCTAGCCCGAGAACCATCCAACTTTAAACCTTAATATCTCTCTCGATACTTAATAAAATCAAGTGCGATATGTTTCTATGGACTCATCTGGACTAGGAGAACATATCCATACGGTTAATTGAGCCTTAAATCGAGTTTATGAGCTTAAAGAACTAAATGAAGCTCGGTTTAAGGGGAGAGGTCAATACCTTTGCTCAAGATGTGTGGCCTCGATTGGGTGCTTCCAAAAGCTTGCCTTGAGCCCAAAGAGCTCTTAGATGAAGCTTCAAGTCGTGGTGAAATGCCTAGGTATGAAATCGACCAAGGCCGATTTAGGGGTTCGATCAAAGTCCACCCTATGGTGGTCTAGTGATGGGCCTTTTGTGGGGGATCTTCCTCTCTCATTCAGGGGATGACGTTGGTACAATTAATTTGGATTTGGTTGAGTCTAGAGGGATGTCCTGTTTTTGGCTTGATTTTGAGCTCCAAAATTGAGCTCAAACAGTGGGTTTGAGGGCTTGAGGATGGTTAGATTGAACTCAGTGGGTCTTGAAGAAGCTCTGAGATCAATTTGGGAGAGTCTCCCCAAGGAATTTCAAGCTCACCCCCTTGGTCGTGGAGGGTGAGTTTAAATAGAGGGGCTTAAAGGCTTCAATTGGGACAACCAGTGGGTGGCTCTGGATGCTTAGGTGGAGGGAAGGGGAGTGCAAGTGTCAAATTGGAATGAGGCAGCTTGTATGGGTTCAATTTTGAGTTTTTGCCTAGGTGATGCTTTTGGACTTGGATTTTCCGGTAGCCAAGGTGGCTGGTAGGCCAGGGAGGGGTCACTATCTGACTCAGGGAGGTTAGGGCTTGGTTTTAGTGAAGTCAATTGGGGTTGTCCATGTGTAAATGTAATGGATTGAAATGGAATGAAGGAAGAGCTATTTTGGGACAAATTGGGTCAAGTCATGATTTGGGGTTGGGTTCACTCACCAAGGAGGGTTTGGATGCTGAGGGAAATCAGGTGGTTCAGTTAGGTTAGCATGGTGAAGTCCCCATCTAAGTGGATTAGGGTTAATGGTGTGCTTAAATGAGTCATGGGGGTGGTTAATCATGTGTGAGGGGACCACTACAGAGGCTCCTCCTTTTGCCGAAGATAGCATGATGACATGAGCATGAGTCATACGGCTTGCATGAGGCTTGGAGATGGCTTCATGGGTTGTCCTTGACTTGGGTAATTGGCTAATTTTCTTGAGAAGTGATTTTGGATTTATTTGGTATTTTTGGTGAAGTTTGGCATGATGTTTGATTTAGAATGGTCTGATTATGGATTTAGAACTTAGGGAATGATTTTGATTAAAGGGACGATGGGGAGGAAAATCATCATATAGGCTTTTGATTGAAATTGGGCTTTTTGAATGACTTAAAGACTTGGGCTTTTAAAATTGAGATTGAATTTGGGCTAATTGAATGTTGAATTTGGTATAGGCATATGTCATGAAGAGTTTGGAAAGGATTTCAAGTGATTTGATTTGAATTGGAAGGTCAATTTGGTGGAGTTAGTCATATGGTCAAAATTGGGGCGTTTTGATTTGGGTGAAATTGGGTTGGCAATTGGGTCAAATTGAGCTTGAAATTTTATTTAGATTTGAATTGGGGGTACCGAATTTTGATTTGAAATTGAAATTGAACAAGATTGTGGCTAATTCTGCCAAGATTAGGGCTAATTTGGGAAATTGGGCCTTTAAGGGTAAATTGGGGCTTTTGGTCAAATTGGGTCAAATTGATGATTAAAAATTGAAATTGAGAATATTTGGGATGATTTAAAAATTTTTGGGAATTTTTGAAATTTTTGAATTTTTGAGTCATGAGGGGCATTTTGGTAATTTTGGTAATTTTTGGAAATTTGGTGATTTTGGTGAGTTTTGGTCAATTTAGGTAGTGTTAAGTGATACGAGATGACTTTTGAACAAATTTGGATATTTTGGGTAATCTTAGGAATTTTAGCAAAAATTAGGACTGTATGGGCATTTTGGTAAATTGGTGATTTTTGACTAGAATGGGCAAGTAAGCCATGAAGTCATGCCAAACCAATATGAGCCATATGAGGACTCATTTTGGATGTTCAATATGCTGGTCCTAACCCTCTTAGCCAAGGACTAGGGGTTTAAGGCCACCCATATGAGCTTCCCAAAAGGAGTCAGGAGACCAAATTAAAGAGATCTTAAGGTTTGGGGTATGTGAGAAGGTGTGTGCAGGCTAGCCTAACCAAAACCAGACCACCCAGGGTTAACCCTAAGGCTTGACCATCCTATGGGGACTCTCCTTGAGCTCCTCCATACTGACCCCACCTACTAAGTGCTAGAGGTCATGACCAACATGTGGAACTTCAAGTTGAGCAGAGAAGCGTTTAGAATTTCTAATGATGAGGGTTCCTGAATGGTCAACAGAAAAGTCTTATGGCTAGACCCTTGGCTACTAAAGAGGAAAAAGCTAGACCTCAACAAAAAATGAGGTCAACAAATGGACCCCCAATAGGTGAGGAGTTGCGTGTATTGCAGTGACCGACAAGATCAACCAAACCAACACAGACTTCTAAGTCAACAGACCTAGAACGAACAGTATAATTGGGTGACAGTTATTTCTGCTGAGGAATTGGCAAGTGAATATCCAATCCAAATGAGAATTATGAATTCTCACTGAGGATTAGATGGTGAATTTCAAGTTATCAGGTTTCGGGTGTATATTAGAGGATGAGAATTGGGATTTAGGTGTTGATCCCAAAATGGGAATTGAAATTCGGGCATGGATCCCAGAAGAAGAATCAAATGCCTTACTCTATTTAAGGTGGTCTTAAACCGATCTAGAAGATGAGGATAGGATTCCTTAAATTAATCGAAGAGCTTATTCCCTCAACCTATAAAGTTTGATATTTGGATCATTGCAAAGCAATGTAGAATCAGATGTCAGAATCCTCTTCCTCTAAAATTTGATATTTAGATCATTGCAAAGCAATGCAGGATCGGATGTCGGAATCCTCCTCCTCTAGAATTTGATATTTAGACCATTGCAAAGGAATGCAGAATGGGATGTCGGAATCCTCATCCTCTAAAATTTGATATTTGAACCATTACAACTCATGCAGAATCACAATGCAGAATCGTATGTCTGAATCCCCTTCCTTTAAAATTTGATATTTGAACCATTGCAAAACAATGCAGAATCAGATGTTTGAATCCTCTTCCTCTAAAATTTGATATTTGAACCATTATATTTCAACCATTGCCAAGCAATGCGGAACCTGATGTCTGAATCCTCTTCCTCTAAAATTTGATATTTGAACCATTGCAAAGCAATGTGGAATCAGATATCTGAAATCCTCATCCTCTAAAATTTGATATTTGAACCATTGCAAAGCAATGTGGAATCAGATATCTGAAATCCTCATCCTCTAAAATTTGATATTTGAACCATTGCAAAGCAATGTGGATTCAGATGTCTGAAATCCTCATCCTCTAAAATTTGATATTTGAACCATTGCAAAGCAATGCAGACTCAGATGTATGAATTCTCTTTTTCTAAAATTTGATATTTAAACCATTGCAAAGCAATGCAGAATCAAATGTCTGGCTACGCTTTGTTTGATTTTTTTATGAGTTTTTCTTTTATTGATTATTCTTTTACTACGCTTTGTTTGTTTGATTTTTTATGAGTTTTTCTTTTATTGATTATTCTTTTCTTTTCTTTTTGTTAAGATTTGGACCCAGTTTCAGACAAACACGACTTCTGAGCTTCTAAGAACGAGTATTTGTCTCTGAAACATCATGAAGCACGATACTTCTTGAAGTATCATCCACTGACAAATGAAAAGTGTAGAAAATAGCCCATTCCTTAAGGTACTATCAAAACTATATTCTTTCAAGTACACATAAAGATGCGTTATTCTACAGACACCACAGCTGAAGAGGCCACAAGTTTGTAGCTTTGTTTGTAGCAGTCATCATTTGGTTTGTTGCAGATTCTGTAAAGGTTGTTGAAGTTGTCTTTAAGAAATCTTTCCAACGTTATTTGAGTTGAAGTTGGAGTTGTATTTGTTGGACACTGAAGGATATGACTTCAAGTTTGAATTTCCATTAACTACTAATATCATCATAATTTCTTTAATTCTTTCTTTCTGAGCCTAAGCAGATTTCAGAATTTTTGATCGTACGATAAAAAATATTTTTTGTTTTTCAAATATATTTCCGAGCCAATTAATAACCGACCAAAAGTCTCAAGATCGTTGAACTTTTTCTTGAATATAATATCGAAAGAATTTTCTTAAGAGAGCATTTTAAGTCTCATTAATTAGGGAAACTAAAACACCAATTTTTGATTATACGTCCACCTCAACCTTCTCTCAGGGAGACTTTTCTTTTTGCTTTGATTTTTGGATCAAACTTTTCACACAATCTTTTTTCTTTTCTTCTTTTTTTTTTCTTTTCCCCATGTTTTTTTTAAGAATTACTATATCTGGTAGAGCATGATTTAAAGATTTTGAACATCTGAACTCAGACAGTAATTTTTGCTTTTATGCTCTTCTCAAGCTTCTTCTCAAGGGACTTTCACACATTTTTTTTTCTTTGCTCTGTTTATTTTCTGAGAATTATTATATCGGGTTGAACATATTTGTTTTAAGATTTTGAATGTCTAAACTCCCCTGACTAATAATCCTCAAATGTTTCTTAAGTTGAATTTTGGGATATCATAACTCATTCAAAAGTCAGTACCCAGTCACATGGCAGAAAATTAAAAGACGCATGATATCCCGAGTCAATTACTCGTATTTCAACGACACAATCTTATTTTAAAATCGGCTTAGGACCCAATCCAAATTCTTTAAAGTGGATGACTCAGTTATTAGGACATTAATTTTATTCTCCCCGGAAGTTATATTCGTATCAAAATATCTAAAAAAAACTTCTTTTGGGATGATGAGCTTTTCAAGTATTGAACAATTTTAGACAACAACAAACTTTCTTTTATTTCATTCATCGCGGTGGGAGGGATGAGACAGACTAACATCGATCCTGCTAAAGTCCCCATTTACATCGATTGAGTAGTAAAAAGATAAACCCTATCATTTCCTAATAGGGGAAGGTATGAACTTCTGCTTTCTAACCTGTACGGAAACTGTTTGGATCTGGCTCGCCCTTTTCCTTTGAAGCCTTCGCCTGAACTATGTTTAATTCGACATCGACTGCGTAGGGGTAAATTGGGACAATATGATCGACCGAAATTGGATTGATGGAACCTCTTTCAGATTCTGTCAAATATTCTTTTGGGACCATTATTTTCCCATTCTTGAAATTCTCCTCGAGCAAGTCTTTGAAACTGCAACACTCCTTTATAGTGTGTCCAATGAATCTGTGGTACGAGAAATATCTTGGATGTCCTTTCTTGTTGACCTTGTCAGGCTTCTTCGGCTTGAGCAACCTGAACTTGAGATTCTTGATCAGACTGCGGAACATCTTTTTTGCCGCTTCATCTTTAAAACAGTATATCCCATTTGATCGAGCGTTTATAATTAGAACTTGTCTTTCGTCTGTCCAGTAAGGTCTCTGTTGAGATGATAGCTGAAAAATTTTGATGAGAACGTTGGAAGGTTCGTTGACGTTGTTCGGCTTGTATTTGCAATTGTCGTTTTCCCCTGCTAACCACAGCAACTGCCCCAGGTTTTGCCTTGAATATCTTCATTGGTTCTAACTCTTCAGACTTTTTTGGAAAACCAAATTGCTTAGCTTCTCCTTGGAGATTCTTGGCTTTGCTAAGCAACTTCTCGAATGTTCTGATTGTAAAACCTTATGTACTATGGATGCTCTTTAGAAGAATCTCAACTTCTTGATGCTTTTGCAACTGCAGCTCACATCTGATGCTGAGATTTCTCCACCGTAGGATGTACTCCACCAAGGTTTCATCCAGTTTTTGCATCTCTACCAAAAGATTACCAACAGTGATGTGATGTTGAACTCCGGTAAATTGGCTGACAAAAAGGTTTTCTATTTCTATGAATACCTTTACTGAACCATTTGGTAGCTCTGCATACCAATCAAAGGCGATTCCAGTAAGACTACTTACAAACTGGTGGAACAAAATTGCTTCGTTACCCCCCGCGTTACAACAGCTTGCTCGGAAGTGTGCAACATGCTGTCGAGGGTTTCTGATTCGATCAAATATTTTGAAAAAAGGTTGTACAAAACCCATGGCGTACTGGATGACCTCAAACTCCTCTGGGTAGGGCCTACCCTTTAGAGTTGATGCCCCTCCTTTTGACTGATCTTGGGATTTTCTCAAATGTTGTTCGACCATATGTTTAATTTCATTGTCATGCATTGGATCATGAACTGAATCCTTTTTTGGTTGTTCATCGAAGGTGAACTCTTTTCTTCCATCTGCAACACGAGTGATTTCTGGCAGGTTTATTTCTGGAGGTACCATATGCGATGATTGTCACCGTCTTTGCATTGCAATCATGGTGGCTATCATTTCTTCAATTTTCTTTTTAAGACGACTGATATGTTCGTCCCTTTGATAGATGGCCCCTTGCCCCTCATTCGCGACGTTCTCCTCACCAGAAGACAGAGCGTCACCTGCAGATAACTCGGCTCGGGTTTCAATGACATTGATTTCTATTAATCATTCGTCTATGTAATATGACACATCATAATTTTCAGCATTCATATATATTTTTGTTCTTTAGATAATCATGCAATATTGGCTCGGAGCCTCTCCAGCTTAGCTTCGATTGAATTTCCTTTGATTACTTTTAGGTCAGTTAGAGATTTCTGAAGAGTGTAACTTTTTTTTGAGCTCCGGTGTGGTTGTGTAGAAGTTAATTAAATAGACCGAAATCATATTTGCGGAACCTTTTTCAGGTTCTTTCAAATACTCTTTCGGAATCATTACATTTCCACTTTTGAAATTCCTCTCAAGCCAACTTTGAAGATAAAACAATTTTCTATTGTGTGGCCAAGCATCCGGTGTTATGGGCAGTACCAGGGATGGTCCTTATGCTCGACCTCTTCTAGCTTTCTTGGTTCTGGTCGACCTCTTCTAGCATCTGGTGGTATGAGAAGTATCAGGGTTGGTTCTTTGACCACAATGAACCTATCAAAACAAATTTTGTATTTTTCTGATGAGTATTTTAACTTTTATAAATATTTTACCAAAATAGGCATGATATACTTGAAAAAGAGAGATCTCTCTCTAGAGATCCCCCCTGACCTTGGACAAATCAGGGAAGATCCCTCATGACAGAGATAATCAAAGCCCCAAAAATCATGTCATGGTAAAATGTCTATACAAATGGAGAATTCAAATAAGAAAAACACCATTTAATTAATTAAAAATCATACATGCATCAAAAAAATATGAAACCATTTCCACATTACTCTCCTCTATTCACTAAACAAGACGGTATTTTATTTTATTTTTGTGATTTTTCTACGTCAAGATATGGATCTTTGAAGTTCTGTATGGATTTTTGAAGTTCTGACATTTAAATAATTCAAAAAAACCCATTTTTTCTATTTAAATACGAGACATTTTCTACTTAAGTGATGTGGTGCCACCTCAAGCGTCTCTGAGCTTTCCACGCGGCGCCTTCTGGTTCGATGTCGCCAAACACCTCAGCGCTGACTCGACCCGCAGTTCATGTTCCACTCCTTCGTTCAGCTCCATCATGACCGTCCGTCCAATACACGCGGAAACAGACAACGTCCGTTCATCATCACCAAATCCCTAGCCTGAGAACCGTACAACTTTAAACCTTAATATCTCTCTCGATACTTAACCAAATTAAGTGTGGCTTATTCCTATAGACTCGTCTTGATTAAGAGAGCATATCCATAATGTTAATCAAACCTTAAATCTAGTCTATGAGCGTGGAGAATTAAATGTAGCTCGGTTTAAGGGGAGAGTTCAATACCTTTGCCCAAGAGGTGTGGTATCGATTGGGTGCTTCCAAAAGCTTGCCTTGAGTCCAAAGAGCTCCTAGATGAAGCCTTAAGCCGTGGTGAAATGCTTATGTATGAAATCGACCAAGGCCAATTTAGGAGTTAGATTAAAGTCCACCCTAGGGTGGTCTAGTGATGGGGCTTTTGTGGGGGATCTTCTTCTCTCACTCACGGGATGATGTGGGTGCAATTAATTTGAATTTGGTGGAGTCTAGAGGGATGTTCTATTTCAGGCTTGATTTTGAGCTCCAAAATTGAGCTCAAGCAGTGGGTTTGAGGGCTTAAGGATGGTTGGATTGAACTCAGTGAGTTTCAGTGAGTCTTGAAGAAGCTCTGGGATCAATTTGGCAGTCTTCCTAAGAAATTTCAAGCTCTCCCCCCTTGTCAGTGGAGGGTGAGTTTAAATAGAGAGGCTTGGAGGACCAATAGGTGGCTCTGGTTTGTTAGGTGAATGGAAGAGGAGTTCAAGTGTCCAATTGGAATGAGGCAGCTTGGATGGGTTCAATTTTTAGTTTTGGCCTAGGTGAAGCGTTTGGACTTGGATTTTTCGGCAGCCAAGGTGGCCAACCGACCAGGGGCCACCATCTGACTTAGGGAGGTCAGGGCTTGTCGGCAGCCAAGGTGGCCAACCGACCAGGTAGGGGCCACCATCTGACTTAGGGAGGTCAGGGCTTGGTTTCGGTGAAGTCTCTTAGATTGAAATGGAATGGGGGAAGAGCTATTTTGGGTTAATTTGGGTCAATTCATTGTTTGGGGTTGTGTTCACTCACCAAGAAGGGTTTGGATGCTGAGGGAAATCAGGTGGTTTAGTTGGGTTAGCATGGTGAAGTCCCTATCCAAGTGAGTTAGAGCTAATGGTGTGCTTAAGTGAGTCATCAGAGTGGTTAGTCATGTGTGAGGGGGCCACTAAAGAGGCTCCTCCTTTTTCCAAAGATAGCATGGTGACATGAGCATGACTCATATGGTTTGCATGTGGCCTGGAGATGGCTTCATGGCTTCATGGCTTGTTCTTGGCTTGGCTAATTTTCATGAGAAGGAATTTTGGATTTATTTGGTATTTTTGGTGAGTTTGGCATTATGCTTAATTTGGAATGATTTGATTATGGATTCAGAACTTAGGGAATGATTTTGATTTAAGGGATGATGGGGAGGAAAATCATCATATGGGCTTTTGATTGAAATTGGGTTTTTTGAATGACTTAAAGACTTGGGCTTTTAAAATTAAGATTGAATTTGGCAAAAAATTTGGCTAATTGAATGTTGAATTTGGTATATGTAGATGTCATGAAGAGTTTGGAAGGGATTTCAAATGATTTAAATTGAATTGGAAGGTCAATTTGGTGGATTTAGTCATATGGTTAAAATTGGGGCTTTTTGATTTGGGTAAAATTAGGCTTGCAATTGGGTCAAATGGGCTTGAATTTTGTTTAGATTGGGATTGGGGGTACTGAAGTTTGATTTGAAATTGAAATTGAACAAGATTGAGACTAATTGGGCAAAGATTATGGCTAATTTGGGGAAATTGGGCCTTTAAGGGCAAATTGGGGCTTTTGGTCAAATTAGGTCATGAGGTGATTTTGGAATTTTTGGGAATTTTTTGAATTTTTGTGACGTGATTTTGGAATTTTTGAGAATTTTTTGAATTTTTGAGTCATGAGGGGCATTTTGGTAATTTTTTGGTTTTTTTTTTGGAATTGGCATTTTTTTCTTGAAATTTTGGTGAGTTTTGGTCAATTTAGGTAGCGTTAAGTGATTTGAGATGACTTTTGAATAAATTTGGGCATTTTGGGTAATTTTGGGAATTTTGGCAAAAATTAGGGCTGTAGGGGCATTTTGGTAAATTGGTGATTTTGGGCTAGAATGGGCAAGTAAGCCATGAAGCCATGTCAAACCAATAGGAGCCAGTCCTAACCCTTTTAGCCAAGGACTAGGGGTTTAGGGCCACCCATATGAGCTTCCCAAAAGGAGTCAGGCGACCAAATTAAAGGGATCTTAAGGTTTGGGGTATGTGAGAAGGTGTGTGCAGGCTAGCCTAACCAAAACCAGACCACCCAAGGTTAACCTAAGGCTTGACCATCCTATGGTGACTCTCCTCGAGCTCCTCCATACTGACCCCACCTACTAAGTGCTAGAAGTCAGGACCAACATGAGCAACTTCAAGTTGGGCAGAGAAGAGCTTAGAATTTTTAATGGTGATGGTTCCTTTTCTAGTCCTCTAGGAATAGTTAACAGGAAAGTCCTATGACTAGACCCTAGGCTACTAAAGAGGAAAAAGCTAGACCTCAACCAAAAATGAGGTCAACAACGGGTGTATAGTTGGGGAGCAAGCAATTTAGTTTATGCTGTCGGAAGGTGACCAAAGTAAAATATGTTGAGATTTTCGTACCTATTTTATACTGTTTTTAATGATATTGCACTTTAAGGAAAGGTATTTTTAATGTTTTGTTGCAGGAATGATGAATTA
>NW_018164689.1:190827-193197 GCF_001263595.1 Phalaenopsis equestris
AATTGTGATGTTCTTTTCACTTCAATCTTAATTTACTTTCAATCTAGCCAATTGATTTGTTAAAATATGTTGAGTTTTACAACTAAAGTGAAGATTACATCCAAGATTCAGGGAAGTCAAAACCCTTGAAAGTTGGGTGCAAATAAATAGGGAAATATTACTATCGGGCGTACAATTGGAGATTTTAGAGTGACAGACTAAAATCCCCAATTCGATCCTATCGTTTCGGTGATGTGTAGATGTTAGCCCTCAGGTGAGGGGAACGTGAGAGCTCCAAAGTGAGAGCCGGTATCCTCTCAGCCTAGCCACAAAATCAGTAACCAAGCATGGGATTAGTCAACGTTCTTTATGCCTGGACCAAAGGGTAAAGAATATGTATGCTCCTATTTGGCACAATATAAATTAAACTAATTCATTTTATCTATTCACTATAATTTCTTGACAAGGAGAAGGATGCTTTCTTATATATTGAATATCACAAATTAAACTTTGTTTTCTATCATTAGTTATTTATTAGTTATCCAAATTATCTACTTATTTCAATTGCCTATTAGTGGCAGATAAGCAAATTGAACGCCGTCGTTGTAGTTGAAGTATTACTTTTTATTAAGCCCTAGTCCGTAGTATTTTATTTCTCCCTGTGGGATCGATAACTAGGACTCCATTAGAGCCCTATATTACTTGAGCGATATGTATACTTGCGTTGACAAATTTGACTTTGACATTATTAAATATTATATCTATACATCTTTATTAAATCAAACACACATATATATAAAGTCACGGTCAAGATTTTGACACCGTTGCTGGAATTTAAATCTTCTAGTAGCATCATCAAATTCTTGTAATTGTCGATTTACAAAAAGAAAAAGGTCGGTCAGAAGGTTAGATCCATAGATGTTACCGATCAATCTATCTTCTACTGGCTGAGAGTTAGTAGAACTTATCGGCTTAAGTTTTGCTTATCGGTAGGTATAATGATTGTCAGCTCTTAATTCTTGCCAAACAACTCTCGTCGGTAGAGTGAATATAGGTTGTCAGGCAGAGGTAGTAGCCCGCCCTTAGACAATGAGATTTTTGGGGAAGATTCTGATTGTCTCTAGTGTCATATAATTTAAGAGCCCACCCCTTCTTCGCGCTTGATTGCATTAAAGTATTATGTTTGGTTAATCATTTATCTCATGACTCGGAGAACCGCTCGGCTCCTGCCACAGATTCATCCTTATAAAGTTGATTTTCAGTCTTGTTCATCTTATCGGGCGTTTGGTTTCTTAGGTCTTCTACTGGAGAGTCCACCCGTTTATATTACTTTTGTGTCCCGGATTATCGGTTCTCTTCGAGATTCATGCTGACATAATTTCTATGTACCTATTTAATTTTCAGATTTTCTTACTCTTAAAAGTCCTGATACTAAACATTATTTATGTGTATTCAATAATTGAACTCCTTGAATTTTTGTGCTCTCAATTTCTATAAATAAGACACAAGGGATTGTCTTTCCTTTAGTCATTTCATCCTTTGATTTGTCTGAACTCAGTGAGTCGTCGTGGTGAACGAATCCACTCTGAAGTTGATCTCTCTAACAAGATCGCATTTCACCGGACCATCAGAGAAATGAGAGGGGGAGCCCTCCTATAGTGTGAAAAGAGGAAGAAATTAGCCATGAAGAGGTGAATGATGCCTGATTTGGAGGTTGTGATGGGGTTAATAGACTCGCTCATGACAAAGGATCCGGGTGCAAGAAGGGGGTTGATTTGGTGTTCCACTAGTCAATATGTTGGTCCCAAATGTGGAAAAAGTGACCTTACATACTGATCCCGAAACTGCTTATATGCAACAGTATAACAATAATTCTGATTATATTTTTCACTTATATTTCCTTATTTCGCAGGAAAACAAAAAACTTGATCTCGAAGAAAAATAAGAATTTAACTTTTAATTTATATATATTGGGATACTACGCAAGTATACATATCGTTATAAAGTAATATAGGATTTTTTAAATAAGACCTGAATGTCGAACCCACAGAGAAGATATGTAATATGCACTTTTTGGAAAAATTTCTATTTATAAAAAGACAATTATTTAAACTAAAGATGTTTTCGCAGTAAAGAAAGTTTAAATATTTTTAGTAATTTTAATATTTTGACAAAAAACAGAACAAACTTAAAAAGATAACTTGAGTTTTTGTAGAAGAAAAACACTAAATATGAAAATATCTTTCTTCTTATCATGAATCAATAATAAGTATATGAATTTTGTTGTGGAAGTATGCATATTGTATTGTATAAAATATGAGCAATAACATTCTTTACCCTTACTAGAGATGCTATAAAGAACATTGGCTAATTTAAAGTTTGAATAGTTTT
>NW_018164689.1:194023-195786 GCF_001263595.1 Phalaenopsis equestris
AAAAACTGAATTTACTCATCCAATAACTGCCACTGACGCTTAAGCGTGGTGGCGCTTAGGCGCGATGTTTAACCGACACTTAAATGCCAGATCTGGCGCCACTTTTGCGCATTTTTCACTTATTTGCTCCAAATTTGATCATTTTTCACTCCTTTAAGCATTTTTCACATTTTTATTTGTACCTGAAAGAAAAACATAAAAATACATTCTATTAAAGCGCAATATCTCAAAAGTAGGTATAAAAATATGTCTAAAAATATTATATGTTTTAGGCTTATCAGCACCACTTAAATTAGGACCTTAGTGCTATTAATGTGATGTATGTGTGTCATAAGAAATAAGAAAATACGAGAGCATGCATAAAGCAAAAAAATAAAAAAAATTAATTTTTTTTGGCTTTTCTAATGCATAAAATAAAAAATAAAATAAGGAAAAAAGAATACAACACAATGATTTTTAAGTAAAAACCCTAACTTTCAACTAAAATCTTCATAAAATTAGAAATTCAATGGTGTTCGTTGACAATGACACCAAAAACTTGATATGGAGCAAGTACTGCGAAACACCACAAATATATATAAGTATACATGTCGATCAAGTAGTATATATAATTAAATTCATGTATCTATCCCATAATGAAAGTGTGAACTCCCAAAATTTGAAAAAGTTATAATATATTGATTTGGAGTCTAGCTCGAATGTTCAAATTTTGGTGATTTAAAAGTTTCTAATCCTAATTTTATAAAAAGTAAGACTTATAACTACTTTTGAGTTTGAATAAGTGTTATAATACCTCCCTTGAATTGGTCATACGCAATCCGAATCAATCTAAGTGGCTTTAATGAAGTTGACAATCAATAACAATTCTTTTCCTTAGCTCCTCCTAGTGGTCTTAAGAAAATTTTGTTTCAATATTACAATTATTCCCCTAACCTTGCAAAAACTTCAGTGTTCACAAACTTTCCTACGTGATTGCACCATCTTAACAATAATATTCCTATTCTCTCATAACAGTATAGGTTAATCTAATTGTTCCACTAGGTTATCCCCATTGCTCATTTTAACATCTTAACTTATCAATTTAAGGGTAAATTACATGCAAAAGGTTAATTAATCAACTTAAAATCTAAATCACTCACAATCACATAACAAAAACAATACTAATTTGCATATAATCAAATTTTTAAAAAAATTAAGTTATACTTATAAAAGTCAAACACAACACAAATTATCATACAAATAACAAAATAAACAAAGTTAAAACAATCTCACCATTATTCTTCACTGAAATACATGAAGTTACAATACAATCTCTAAATTTTCACCCACTTTGAGTACAATAATTCTATCACACACTTGTTCTTTCTCTAGAGAACTCTCACAAACTCCCACACTCTTCCAAGAACCCTCTCGGTGAAGAGTGATTGAAGGCTACAATAATTCTCTAGCGACTCCATTTGGTCTTTATCATTTTCCTCTCAGTGTCACTCCAAGGGTTAAGCATTGAAAAACAGTAGAGGAGACATGCCCTCCCTCGACTTCAAAAAGTTCATCCTTATAACTGATATGGACTAAGTGCAACGAAGAACTGATGAATCATATAAGTATACATGTTGTATTAGTAATATATGAAATTGAGCTACATGTATCAAACCCACGGGTAAAGAGCCAAATTCTAAGACAAAAAAGTTCTAGTTTACTATCGTTGGTTCTAGCCTAAAGGGTTCAAGTTTACAAAGTTCGGAAACATTTCTATCCTAATT
>NW_018164689.1:196485-226936 GCF_001263595.1 Phalaenopsis equestris
TCTACCGATGAAGGGTCACATCTAAACTACAAAAACCGTCAAATCTCATGACCTGACATCTAGGCGTTGGTTACTGAAGCCTATTTTCCACCTTCTTGGGATGAATTTCTAGGCATTGTGCTCTTTTTGGATTCAAGGCACTACTTTTGGGTGCCTTGACGTTGATCTGTGACGCTTACTTTCTGCATATGAGTGGCTAGGCTCTCGTATGTGGGGGCCTACTTTCTGCATCCGAACGCCTAGGCACTGGGCCTTCACTTAACAATTTTTTTGAATTTCTTTAGCTACGATGACGTTTCTTTCCTAAATCCTGCTAAAAACAACACAAATACCTTCTAAAAGCATGTAAAATTAACATAAGAATATAGTAAAGTAAAACATAAACAAGTACATTCCCTACGAACATCAGTAGCCACAAGACTACCACGGGTATGCTACATGATCCATAATAGCCCTAACTCTCATCAGCGATGGACCTCTTTTAATGTTTCAGAGTTCACACCATTCTGTGTATCACACATCTTGGAGGAAGGTTTCCATGAAGTGGCACAAAGATTCTCTATTTTTTCTATGTGTTGTATGTGGGAGGCGGCAGAAATGGTGTACCCACGCCACTAAGGTGGCACATTTGCGCGTGGCACATCTGCGCTATAATGGCGCAACCACTTCATAAGTGGAGTAAATACACCAGTGCATCTTAAAGTGGCACTTATCTATCATTTCCACCATTTGATCCCGATATGAGCACCTATGTATGATTTGGAATGAAATTGGGTGCCTCCATTGTGTTAGTTCTTATGTATAATTGATTCATTAATATATGTAACCTATAATTAAATATAAAAATACTCGGAAATGTATAAATATGATACAAATAGTAAAAGGAAATACCAAAAAATATAGAAAAAATGTCATAAATTTTACGCATATCAAGCGGAATGTTGGATAGAGCATTCTGATTTGTTTTTAATCATTGATTTTGGTGAATTATATTTTTTCTTGAACTTTTGCTCTATATGTGACGAGTAACATTTAGAGCAATGATGATTATCAATCTCCTAGTCCTAAATGACTTGTATGCATAACCCATAACATGTGGCCTAAATTTGTGTGATTTATGACAGTGACATAAAGTACTGTAAAATAACATCTTAGTTCTAAATAGAGCTCAAATTGCCCCTCCTTTTTTATTATGTATATTACTTTTGATTAGTTTTGTATTTTATATTATGCTTACTCATTTTACCTCCTTGTAGCCCCTTTTAATTTTTGCCTTGATTTGTAATTGCTCATTAATGAAATTTGGGCTGAGCCTAAGACAAAAATAAATAAATAAATAAATAAATAATAATAATAATAATTGCAAATGTTTGTTTTTTTTTTCATGGTACCTGATCTAATGTGGGATTGGGGACTGTGATTGGGAGGAAGAGAAATAAGCCATGAGTCCTCCCCGCCCCCTTCTCTCCCTCGCCAAATCCCTCCACGCTTTCCGCCCCGCCATTCTTCGATCAATCTCTTCCACCCCTTCTCTCTGTTTCCAAACCCTAGATGCTGATTCTTTACCTGCGTTGGCGCCGCGCACCCTTGCAGAGCTCCGCCACCGACTTGAAGCAGAGTCGCCGGAGCTATCAGACTTTGTTTACTCTGTTGAAGTTGGAACGAAGAAGAAACCTCTTCCCAAGCCGAAATGGATGCAAGCGACAATTCCTGGCGGGGCGAAGTACGCGGCTATCAAGGCTAAGTTGCGGGAGCTGAATTTACACACGGTCTGCGAGGAAGCGAAGTGCCCTAACCTTGGAGAATGTTGGTCCGGCGGCGAGACGGGAACCGCTACGGCTACCATCATGATCCCTGGCGAATCCCGCCCCCCCGGGGTTGGCGATACCTGCACCCGCGGTTGCAGGTGAGTTTGGATTGAGTCGCTATTATTGTTATAATTTTACTTTTTTATTTTTTTTTTCCCCTTCTGGAACTGGAAGAAAACAAGAGCCAACTCTTTTCATTAGAATTTCAAGTTCTTTTTGTGCGATGGAAAGCCTTCTAAGTTGGTCAATGATCATAATTATTTGATGATTTTACACTTAGTTCATTAAAGCGCGATAGTTAAAGGAAGATGGTTTAATTAGTCTAAAGTTCGTGCAAAATGGAGACTGAATAGCGGACGAGGTTTGGAGTTGGATCTAATAATTGAACTTATTGGATGTTTCATGATGTTTATATATGTTTTCATGCGTAGACACTAATCATAAGTCAGATTTCATAAATCAAACAAGTTATGTTGGATAAACAAAACAAGCTAAAGTTGGTTCTTCTTCAAGAGATAGAAGAAAAAGTAGCTGATGATGATGTTTGAGAATATATTTAACTGTCTATCATTGAATTACAATGTCTAATAGATTGTTTAGTGTTTACTATTTTACCCACTGCTTTAGGTTCTTGGACTTGAATAAACTTAGCCACCTTTGCTGCTTTTGCAGTTTTTTATGTTATTATTTGTTTTTTTTTTTTTTTGCAAAAAACCAGTATTTAATTATTTTATTTTATTTTTCATGAACCATGTTTCCAGATTTTGCAATGTTAAGACATCAGCTCTTCCTCCACCACCAGATCCAAATGAACCCACAAATGTTGCTCAGGCAATTGCATCTTGGGGTCTAGATTATGTTGTGATCACAAGTGTTGACCGTGATGATCTGCCTGATCAAGGCAGCAGCCATTTTGCTGAAACAATTCAGAAGCTCAAGACACTGAAGCCAAACATTTTGATTGAAGCATTGGGTAGGTTTGTTCATAATCATTTTTCTTAAGCCTTTGATTTTATAACTATTGTCATAATGCATTGGATGAATCTGTGCTTCAATTTAGCCAGCCTTTTCTTTACCGTTTTTTGGGGTGAAATCATCTGTAAGTGGTGAGATTTAAAAAAAAAAAGGTTTCTGTGAATGAAATTGAAGTTTACAGTTTTTGCCATTTTTACCGAACTTGCTTTTGAAGTTTCTTGCTGTACTTTAAAGTGAAGCTCCCCAAAAAATGCCTTGATGATGTGGTTTCAACTTCGATGTGTTTTAAGGTTGTGATTGTCCCTTGCAAGAAAATATTTGAAATCGGTATAGCTTCTTAGGTATACCATCAACGATCATTTGCTTCTGGCACACAAAATGGAAGGAAGATTTCCATTCATACCACTCAATTCTTATGTATTTACATATCTAACTGCTAAACTACAATTTTTACATAAATATCACATTACTTATGAATGAAAAGGCGGTTATCACTTTTTAAAAGTGAAATTGGTGGTATTTTTTCTGTGATATGAAAGATTTGGGTAGTATACATGTAAAAAATAATGTTTAGGTGTTAGACATATAAATACATAGGATTTTGGTGGTATGTGTGTAAATGTCCCAAAATAGGAAGGATAATTATGCTCCAAGGACTGGATCCCCTTGGGAAGACAGCTGCTGTGCTAAAGTTAGTAAATGGGTTCAAATGAAAGAATGATTTAATAGAGCTTTCTCCAAGTGATTGTATATCTTTTAAATGGCTTTACGATAGTTGTGAAGTTTAGTGTTTCTGGTTTGGTTTTAGTGGTTTCAATTGAGTTTCGATTGCAATATTTTTAAGACTCATTAATATTTTTAATTTGATAAGTTTCATTTGCTTTGGTTGAAACTTAGGACTTTCAGCTGACTTTAAACAATGTTATGGCGAAACTCAAAGGTTCGTTTGGAACTCAAATCTTTTTATGAAACTGTAGTATAACTCTTAGGTAGACACCAAAATTTTATTATAATTTTACAACTAAGGTCCCATTAAATTTCATGTGTACATTGGCTTTGAAGTTTAGTGGTCTTGGTTTAGTGTTAGTTGTTTCAGTTGAGTTTCATTTGGAACATATTTAAAACTCATTGATATTTTTGATTTGGTAAGCACATTAGTTTTGGTATAAACTTAGAACTTTCAGTTGAGTTTCAACAAAGTTCTGGGTGAAGCTCGTATTTTTAATGAAACTTTAGTATAAATCTTAGGTAGTCACCAAAATTTTATTATAGTAAATGTCCCATTAAATCCATGTGTATCATATCATGAACTCTAATTAGATAATTCTCGTTATTGCATACCTTAAATATGCAATTTCTGTAATTTTTACTATAAAGAGATTGAAATTGTATCCCAAAACTAATGAATTTGAAAGTTTTGCGATCAAATCAAAATCAAAGCAAAAATCTAGCTTTAAATTTTTTTAGTTCACATTCCTTGTGGGTGTCATTTATAATTTTTAGAGAGAAAGGTAGTTTGATATTTTAGGCAAGATGTATAATGAATGAAGGAGACATATTTATTCTTCTAAATTTTTGTTGAATGGATTCGATTTAATTGAGAGCATTTTGATAGTTTGGTAAGAAATAAGGATCAAGATACATTGTCTTCAAGATTGAAGTTGGACTAAATATCCCTAGGATAATTGATTAATAGTTGAAGCCATTCGTGAGATCCATGCCATTTGGTATCAAAGTTAGGCTGTTGAATAACTTTAAGTTTGGTGTTTGTTCTATTTTTAATTTGATCATTGGATCTTAATTGAATTTTTATGATATGTGTTGACTATGTAGCTTTGATTGAAAGATCGGCTCATACTTGATGTGATCTGAATTCAAACAATTGCTTCATCTTTCTTTCGCTACATGGGGATCATGAAAGTATGATCCTTGATTCTACTATTTGAATGGTCAAGATTAACCAGTCGATTATGGTTTTATAGGGACATGTCAAATGTCTTTCCATTCTTGATTTTTTTTTTTTAAATAATCCAAAAAAGCTCCTTCATGGCATATCGTGCAGCATTTGAGGTATTATAATCTAGAATTAATCATTCCAAGTTGTAAGCTTTCCTACAATTTCATCATGTCCATCTTTTCAAGCTTGCAAATTGTGAGATCTGATTTATCTAGTGCTTGAGCAATGAATTGGAGATGATTTCTTGAAGTTCAGTTACTAACTTAGAAGGATGTTTGCCTTAATATGTGTTTTTCAAACATGCTTTACTTATTATGCATAAATCTAGGATGGCCAGTATTGAATCAAGGTAGATTGGTTTATGTGGATTGCATTAGGCTATGTGGGTACGCTTTGTACTAGATCATGGCCTATTCTAACCCACCATGACCTATTCCAACCCACATTTTTGAATCTATGAAATTTTCATATGGCCAACAAGTGCTTGTGCATTCCAATGATTCCTATCATGTTTAACTCATGGTCATGAAATTATGGAAGAGTCACGCATGTTGTACTCATCAGCTTTCTTATCGCATGCTTTATTAAAGGATGTATGATGTGTATATTTCTTTATATGTATGCCTAAACTATATATTCGCCGTTCACTCATTTGACATTTTTTTTATTTGTTTAGTTCAAATCACTTCATTTGAAAGGATATTTTGCATGTTTGTTCTAATATTTTACATAATGTACTTTTTTAATTTTGATTTTCCAATTTAGTTTACTGCTAATTTTCACATTTTTGTGAGGAAATCAATTTCTATGTTATTGACCAAATATGTGAGGCCTATAATAGGCTTTTATGGGATATAATAAGGAAACAAGTAAGAGAGATGTTGTCAGGAGCATTTAAATGTAGAATTATCTTCTTATATCAGGAGTCCTATCAAAGTTGCTTATATACTACCTAACATGCCAACACTCCCCCTTAATTTAGTATATATATATATTTATCAGCCTTAGCTTTTTATATTAAGGAGAAAAAAATAGGTGCCTTAATTTTGGTAAAGATATATGCCACCTGTTTTGAATTTGAAGCATAAGTAATAATTTCCTCTCATAATAATAATCTGCTTAGATATGTTTAGTTTGTTTAGCCCACTAATTATTGGCAATGTGGATGACAACAAGGTTGTCGTAATAATTGAGTAAAGGAAAACTTAACCATCCCAAAAGAGTTTTTAACGCACATCATTTTGCATGCAAACTTAATTGTAGCTTTGTATATGGGTTCACGTTAGATCTGACCACACTAGGTTATTTATTGCTTTTTTAGATGACCAGATTCCCTTCAAATAATATGTAATAATCTGAGATTTACTTTCTTTCATCGACGTGTCATTAGAAAATGCTTCAATATTCAGATTCTTAGATTTAGCTCATAAAACCTTTTTTCTTGGAGGTTTTTTCATATATCTAAAGTTCTGTAGAACAACTTTCCGATTTTCATTTTGGAAATAGCATGTGCAGTCACATGACTGTAATTCCAAATGAAATGTCAAGGTTGGTATTCGCCGGATAAATCAATTTATCAGCTAATTTTCACTGATGCGGTGGATCGTTGTGGGGTTCATCATCATAGAAAATGTTGAGACTTGATAGGAATATCAACAAACTTACAAGAAAGGAAACACATTCTTCAAAATGTTCAATATCAATTTTTTTGACAAGAGGTCTTCCTATTTTTACTATTAATAAATTCAATTCAAGAACATATTTGGGAAGTCCCCAATCTTTGGTGACAAGCACCTTTACAAATAATATTTTACCAATATTGTGATATCCTCTTCCAATGAGTGAGATGCCTTCAATTTAAACAACTAGTATAATGGATCTTGTTGACGTATGCTTGATTATTATGATAATTTATAGTGTTGTTGCAAAATCCAATCTAAGCTAATATTAAACTTAAGAGATTATTGAGGAATTATTTGTAGTGTAGTAACTCATCCTACTTATCCCATATGGTGCTATATTAGCTTTGAATGGATAAATCCTTCTACCGTGAAAATATGTTGAGTACACTGTTTAAATGCTAGATATGTTAATTTCCAGAAAGTAAATCAAGTGGAGAAAATCCCGGATAATCTTTGTAGTTTTGTGAAACGTGATTTTAGAGGTGATAAAACTCTATATTTTCAACTTTCAAGTTAGAATGACATTATCAAACGATTATTGTTCTAATTAGAAGATTCCACATAGCCTTAGCAATCTCATGATATCATGTAAGACAAACGCTACATAGAAGAGAAGAGGTCAGGTAATGACTTGTAAAAGTTTGAGTAGTAGAGGAGAAAGATAGAAGAGTAGTGAGCAACAAGAAAAGCTAACATGCAAATCTACAAAAGTGAAGGAGAGTAGCTAGCTTGAAGAGAAATCATAATGATTGGGGCATGTCGCAAATGTAGATGGGATGTGAATGAGGCTAGCCATGGTTGTGAACATTGGATCAAACCAGACATTTCAACTGGCCATCTCAAGAATTGCTCTTGAAACGGTTCAATCCAATTAAATGATTAGATTTGGAGGGAACCGGAATCAACCTATAAAAATCAACATTCAAACCACTGAAGCCTTAAGTTCAGAACGGGTTAAACGATTTGAATTGAAATTACAATAAGGAGATGGTGTTGGAATGTCAATTTCTTAAACTTAATTCATGCATATATGTTATATATCATGATACAAACATGGTGTGCACTTACATACATGCATATTGGCACTTCTCATCATTATTACAAATTTGACGTAATTAAATAATATTTATATTATCAAGGTTAAACTTTCAGTTGAACCTTTGAATATTAATTTCCACCGATTTAACATTTGATCTGATTCTATAGATATTGGCTCGGGCAATAAATGGCTAGTATCGACTAAAACTTGTGGTTGGTGTAAAAGGGACAAAGCATGCGAGCGCTCAGTGGGTACTTAAGCTTGGTTCAGGAGGCCTGAGCTAGTTTCATGGGTTTTGGGGGTTGCAAGCTAGTAGTAGGACAGATCGAGTGTGTGTTGTGGATGTGAGTCTATCAGGCAAGTTATGTGGAGTCGGGAGGGTGGCTTGCTTGTTATTAACTCCGATAATATTTTAAAAGGAAACCAATTCTTATTTTATTGATTGAATGTATAAGGCTTATAAATTAGCACAGTTGAAGATATAATAAGGAAACAAATTAGAGAAAACAATAGCTTTAATTATTGAGATATTTAATGTATAGTCACCTCTTATATTTGGAATCCTGCCAATTTTTCTAATACTATTGACCTAATACACCAACACTCTTCATTAATAATTGACTCCATTTGATGATTTCCATTAATTTATATAAAACTGTACCTGTAAGTCCACTTAGGTGCTACTCATATGACCCTAAAAGTTTATTTTAGGACTAAATCACTATTGATTTGTTGTAAGGGAGAAACATATTGTGGGCGTACTATATTTAGTGCCTTTATTCAATTTGTTCCATAATTCTCATTTTATAGCTAAAGGTGTGGATTAAATGTAGTGGCATTTGATTTGGTACTCAAGGTCAATATTAAACATCAAATATTTTTATTTGTGCATTCTATTTGTCTTTTCTAGATTTATTTATTTTTTAATCAATTTGAACTATGATTGTATCCTTATTGTTTCCTCAGAGCTGTTGTTGAACGTGAAATTCTACAATTGATCAGGCCATATATAATACCTAAAAATAACAATAGATAAATTAAAATTTAATTCCTAAATTATACTTTATTTTTCATATCTTCCTAAAATGTCCAAAACTATTTTTTAGAAAATTTTAATCTTTTGTTAGATTTTTCTAATATATAGAAGTGCATATAAATTATTAATATATTTGATTTTATAAAAATAGTTAATAAAATCAATTAGTTACATTTGAATTTTATTGTTCCCTAATATAATCACTATTTACAAGGAAATTGAGCACTGTAGTGAATCCATCTTGGTGCTCACACATGCACGCATGCACATACATATGTACATAAATACTTAGATTAAATTTGATTTAATTTGAATTTTTAGAATTTGTTCCAAAAATTATTTGTAATTGAAATAAATTCCAAAATTATTGAAAATTTAAAGGAAGGTTTGGAAAATCGTCCTAACATTCCTGTAAAAACTTGGGATCATTTGGAGCTTAATTAAGTTTTATATGATTTTTTTAATCTATTTGAACTTTAAAAGTTCAAAAAAATTTTTAATAGTTAAAGTATTTTAATTTTAACTTTATTGGATTCTCACTGTTTGTAAGACTAAGTGATTTAAATTTGATAACTTTTCTTTTTTTTTTACGATGATTTTTAAAGTTTAAGTTTAACTATTGAGTTATTTAATTAAGAAATTGATTCATTTTTAAGTTTTTTGATGAAAATATTTCAATAATGATAATATTTGATGACTCTGACTACCAATGATCCTAAGAAAGTTCTTAAGATCTTTTTGAGATATTTTAATGTATTTTTAAAATTTTAAATTATTTTATTATTATTTATTAATATTTAATTAACTTCTTAAATTTTAAACTTCTTTTAATTTGATTCACTCTATGCTTAAGAAATTAGCCCAAGGTTAGGAATGAGTTTGCAATAGTTTTAAGCCTTTGCCAAAACCCAATTTGGATTGAAGTTTTGAATAGGCCAATTTACTTGGGCCCACTAGTTCAATCTAGATTTTAAAATTGTTGATTTAGGTTTAAATTGAATTTAAATTGACTTTAGATTCATTTGAGCTCATTTGGATTAAATTTAAGTGGCCTTAGATAAGTGTTACTAGACATCCTGTTAATAGGTCATGTATAAATAAATTACACTTATTGGCTTAATTATGTTTAATTTAATTTAAATTTTGATTTGCCAAGCCAAGTGACTTTTTTGGAGTTACATGGCTAGATTGATTTATTTAACTCGATGGTTTTGATTTGTTGTTTCAAAAGATTTTAGAGTAGTCTATTAGGTCAAGTTAAGGTAGGCTAACCTCCAGCTCAATCATGTATGGTTCAAGTGACTTATTAGTTTATTAAGTTCATTATGAACTAAATGTTTGAGTAATAGGATTTGATTTTTTTTACCATGTCTTGCTCTTTTTCACTATATTGACTTGCTCGAACACAATTGACAAAGCCTCACTAGGCTCAAGGAGTGCCTTGGGAGAGTCCTAAAGTCACTAGAAAAGGATTCCTAGGTTATTAGGATTAATTATGAGTTGACTCCGTCTAGGGTCTTCAAGGACTGAATCTAGTCGATTTGATTAAATTCGGGTTTCCTAAGCTCTAGAGTGAAGTTACTATTGGGCTCCCAACTACATATGATTATTTAGGGTTCAATTAGAGCTCACTTGTGGCCTAAGGGGATGAATTGTGTTAGCCATTCATTAAGGCCACGGAAGCCAAAAAGTGTAAGCTAGATAGGGATCCTTACCCCAAAAAAAAAAAAAAAGGTTTTACGTTTGATTGGATTTGCTTTTATAAAAAATAATTCAACAAGGGAGCGCCATAGGATCTATTTTGTCGGTCAAGTATCTTCCAACTTTTGTTTTGGGTTTTGGAATGGATTGTAGGTTACAACACATGTATTCTCATCTTATGTTGGGTCCATCTTAGGACACTTGAATAACATGGCTATAATTCATAATCTAAGTCCTCCTATATATAATAAGTTACTATCGTACATTATAAATTGGACACGCTTTAAATGGATCTGTTATAAGGTATGATGAGATGAACCTTTTCTTGTAATCTAATTAGCTTAAGGATCTCTTTTTTTGATAATTTGAATTTTTTTTTGCTATGTTTGCTTTTTCATTTTTATAAATAAGCGGCCAAATATTATGCAAATGACTTTGACTATTCAATACAAAAGTTTACTCTAAGTGAAGACCTTTCTTTCACAATTATGCGTGTGCAATTGGTTTATTTGGATGGATCAGTTCACAGATTGGTCAAACCAAGTGAAATTGAAAAAAAAAAATCCAAAAAAATGAACTCTGACAATTTTTTTGTTAAAATCGATCCAAACGAATCGAAAGGTAATTCAGTTTAAAATCCAACCAAATTAATCAAATGTGATCAGTTTAGTTTTTAGTTTTTAGTTTTTAACCAAATATTGCATATTTATATCCACAAATCTTTCAAGCTGTTGTCGCTAAGGTCTTGTTTGAGGGGGAGTTTCAACTCCATTGTGGTGCAATGGTCGCAGAGAAAACGGAGAAGAATCGTTTGGATGATAAACTTTGTCGAACTTCACTTCCACTGCAACGAAGGTTTCGGTGAAATCACGAACGCGATGAGATCATCGCTTTCGACCATACGTTAAACATTAGGTACTAATTTCTCATTTGATTCGCTCGTGGGTTCGCTGCTTCTCCCCTATTTTCGTTGGTGACATGGTTATATTCAAACACTTCTATTCTTTTATGGGAACAAACTTTACAATACCACTTCTTCGAATGTTACTTTTAAACAGAATTTTTTCGAAGGCAAGCGTCGTCAAACAAGGTCTAAAGTGAATAGTTTTGTTTTTCCTCTACTCTTTTCTTTCAATTCTGTTCAGTAATTGGTTGAAATTTTGGTTTGATTCAATCAATTCTAGTACATATATGGATTTCAAACGTGCATGCATGAAATCTCAACATAGTTTTGGCCTTGTATGATTAGTTCTGATGATTAATTACTCTTAGGAGATCATTAGCGCTTCTCTCCCACTGGTTTCTTACTCTTATCTATGATCAGCCTTTAGTAGTGAGTAATTGCTCGCATCCTCCTTAAAAATGAGGAGACATAAATATCACGTCTCTTATATATTTACATATTTAACACCTAACGTTCCTATTCTATAACACTCAAATATTTTACATCGCATAAAAAATACCAATCTTACTGAATTTGTAAAAGTAAAATACACATTTTCATGCATATGTTTATGACATGATAGTGTTACAATTGTAAATATTGAACTTTAGGTTTTAGATATGTAAATACATAAGAATAGTGTGGTATGCATGTAAAAGTCTCAAAAAAAAAAAAAAAAAAAAAAAAACAAAACAAAAAAAAGCGCCACACTACATAGCATCAGTTATCCATCATCTCATATCATTTCAAAGCATTGGATTGTATTTGGAAATCCTAGAACTTAATTCTTCCTTCATCAACATCATTGCTTTGACGTAGAAGCATTTGTGTTATGATCATTTATGTATCACCCGCTTTATCTGATTTTTTTAAAGGAAGATTCACTCAATTCCTATCTATTTACATATCATACATATCGCTTTACTCATGCATGAAAATTTGTATTTCACTTTTAAATGTTATAATAATGGTATTTTTTTTGTTTTTGTGATATGAATGATTTGGATGGTATAAATGTAAAAAATAAAGTTTGAGTGTTACACGTGGTAATACATAGGAACTTGATGTATGTATGTAAATAACCCTTTTTTAATAAAAATTCTTAATCTTTTTTCACCTATTCTTCAACATGCAGTTCCTGATTTCCGTGGGGAATCACCCTTAGTCGAAAAGATTGCGAAATCTGGATTGGATGTATTTGCTCACAACATCGAGACGGTGGAAGAGCTTCAGAGATGGGTTAGAGATCATCGAGCCAATTTCAAACAATCTCTCGATGTTCTCAAACTGGCGAAAGAGTATGCTCCAGCCGGTACTCTCACCAAGACATCAATAATGCTTGGATGTGGCGAAACTCCTGATCAGGTGGTCAACACAATGGAGAAAGTAAGGGCTGCAGGAGTTGATGTCATGACCTTCGGCCAGTATATGAGACCAACAAAACGCCACATGCCTGTTTCTGAATATATCACACCTGAAGCTTTTGAGAAGTACAGGGTAATTGGCATGGACATGGTATGTACGTACGGCTTTAGTTTAGTTCATTGTGGAAAAAAAGAAAGATTTACATACATACCACTCAACTCTTATGTATTTACATATCAATCACCTAAAGTGATATGCCACATTACATTTGCAAGAAAGGGTGTATATCACTTTTTAAAATGTCAAATGGTGGTGTTTTTGAAGTGATATGAAAGACCTGGGTGATATAAATGTAAAAAAGCAAAGTTAGTGTGAAATACGCAAATAAGGAGGAATTGGGTGGTATTTATGTAAATGCGCCATAAAAATTTTGTTGGGGCTCCAGTTTTAAATTCTTGGATTTGTTTTGAGATGAGTGTAATAGAAGAATTGATTGATTAGATGAGTGTAATAGAAGAATTGATTGATTGTTCATGTGTCGTGCTCATCTTAAAACAGAATCAAGGGCGTTGAACCCCTACCTTGAGTCTTGAACTAATATTCTTTTGGTCATAATGGATTTTAAAATTATTGGACTTATTTTTGCAGGTGCAATACAAATTACTTACGTGTTGCATTCGTCTCAAACTAAATCCAACAATTTTTTGGGGAATTTACATGAATACCATGCTAATGTATTTATATGTATAACACCTAAAGTTTAATATTCACACACACACCCACACAGACACACAGACAGATACATACAGATACATACATACACACACACACACACACATATATATATATATATATATATATATATTAATTGCCCCCCCAGACGAGAGGGCACTTACACCGCTAAAGCGGATCCTCTACCAATTGATCCGGGAACGTGGCATATATATAGTGATGTTAAGGATTTGAGCACTATTTAAATAAATATTAGGGGTTTACATACATACCATTCGATTCCTATGAATTTACTCATCTACCACTTAACTTTTGCCTTTTACATTTATACCATCCAAGTTTTTTATATCACATTAAAATTTTCACCATTTAAACTTTTAAAAAGGGAAATCCATCTTTTCAGGCATAGGTAGCCGCAAGGCGGTACATATGTAAAAATTGAAGTTTAGTCGTTAGATATGTAAATACATAGGAGAACTGATTGGTATGTATGCAAATCTTCCTAAATATTAAAATTTATGTCACATATATTTGTTGTCTTTTGTTAGATATTAGATGCTTCTTGCTTCTCTATTCTCATCCTGAATCATTGCAGGGATTCCGATATGTTGCGTCTGGACCTATGGTTCGATCATCATATAAAGCTGGAGAATATTATATTAAATCAATGATCGAAGCTGACCGAGCTAAAGTTGCTTCTGCAGCGTATGTTTGATGTTTCTAAACTTAAAATTTTATTTTTCTTCTATTTTTTTGGTATTGATTTAAGAAATTATACCTTTTCTTTAGCTGATTGATACATCTTTTTTTTTTGGGCAATTTACATATATAGCACACAATTGTCATGTATTGACATATCTCACATCTAAACCTTCATGTTTACTACACCCAAAGCACTCAAATCTTTAATATCACATAAAAAAAGTATTGTTCTAACTGTGAAACACACATTTTTCATGCATAGGTTTAAAGCACCTATGTAAATATGAAAATTTTGGTGTGAGATATGCAAATACAAAATAATTGTGTGCTAAATATGTACTTCTCCCTTTTCTTTCAATTGGGTTGATGTCTTTTATTGTCCCAGTGCCCATTTTAAGGTCTGTATGTTATGTATTTTTTCTGGTTTTTTGCTCCTAAATAATATTGCTACTCTTTGTATAGTCTACAAGGCTACAACAAAAAGGTTAACTACTTGGTTACAATGCAAATTATGCAATTTATATGTCCAAAATTTGGGTTGCTCTTTTTGCTGACATTTATATATTTTCTTTGTGCAATTATGATACTTGTCTGAAGGGGAAAAAAATCTGCTGATGTCCTGTTTTATATCCTAAATGATACTTGTCTGAAGCGGATTTTTTGTCTATCAAGCGACCCAGTACTCCTGGAGATGGAGTTGTAGCGATCATTTTTTATTTAGAACCTGAGAACACGACACTTTAGTATTCATGGGTGGAGCGCCATGATGTCTAGCACATATTAAAAACATGATAGTGTGATATTGCAGTGCCTCTAATGCAACATTCTATTGCCCGTTGGGGTGTCACATCACCTTGGCCCTGGTAATTGATTTTGAGTCATTCGATTAAAGTTTTGATTTTGTCGATTGGAGGGTATATGATTTTGATTCCTTTTGTCTAAAGGAGAGTAGGCAATATCCCGAAGTGTTCCAGAGTTTGTAGAGGCTTGAGTTTGGTGTAATTTTTACAATTCTCATCATTTTCTTCATAATTGAGTTATTGGTGTGATGTGGTTCTTTGGCTTTTTTCTCATGCATGTTTTTTGTCACATTAAATTTTTTGTTCTTTGTGGTTTTTGTGGTTTTCTTATTTGTGTGCTTTTGTTCAAAGTCTTGGTTTGGATCTCTCGAATTAATTATCAAAACTTTTTTTTTTTTGCATTTCTTCCAACAAGTGGTATCAAAGCGTGGTTTCTAAAGTTATTTGGTTCGAGTGGGAGCAATGACCAATGAACCAAGGTACAAGGTTGAGAATTTTAATGGTTCGAACTTTGGTTTTTAGAAAATACAAATTGACGATTTATTATATAGAAAAAAAAATTATTTGTCTATGGAAGCAATCACCAAGAATTTGGAATTGATGACTCTGAAAAAGTGATTAGTTCTTCATCGAGCAGCCTTATATTTGATCTAACTTTCATTTTTCTCATTTGTTGCTATAAACATTGTGAATCAGAAGTCGAATGTTGATATTATTAATTCATTAATAGGAATGCATGAGAAGCATTCGACTTCAAATAAAGTTTTGTTAATGAAGAGATTATTTAATATGAAGATGGTGAATTGTAGCTCAAAACACTTGAATAATTTTAACACTGTGACAAACTAGTTATGTTTTATTGGCATCAAATTTGATGATGTGGTTAGGGTACTGTTACTCTTATCTTCTTTATCATATAGTTGAGATGGATTAATTACTGCGGTGAGTAACTTCTTAGGAAACATAAAATTGAATTTTGATGATCATATGGGCTTAGTGTTAAATGAAGAAGTTTGTGATAAGGTGGGTAGAGAAATTTCAAATTTTATTTTGAATATTGATACTAGAGGAATAAATTTAGATGTAAACACATGCATAAAAAGATCTAATGAAGAGGAAAATCCATATTAGGGAAAGAAAAAAATATAGACGAATGTTGGAATTACGAGAAGAAATGTCACTTTAAGAAATAATACAAAAATTCGAAGAAGATTGGCGGTGGAAGTATAGATATAAAATGTTTTACGTTTGTCTCCACAAATTAAATCCAAGATGATACCTTTTTTTATATAGCTAAATAGTATCGAATTATAGATTGTAGATTCAAACATCTCTTTTCATGCTAGCTCCAACAAAAAGGGTGGTTTAAAACTATACTCAATGTGACCTAAGGAAGGTATTTGGGAGATAATAGGGCTCGCAATATTATTGGAAATTATGGTTGATATCAGGTTGTTAAATGGATCGTTTGAAAATTTAATGATGTTAGATATGTTCCATGTTTGAAGAGAAATTTGATTTATGGGAGCCAACTTGCAATGTCAAGTGTGTGACTATTTTCACAGGCAATGAGTGGAAGGTGACTAAAGGTGTAATGTTGATGGCTTGAGACAACATTAAAGACACCCTTTACCTAATCAATGAGATATCTATTCATTTGAATTGTTGGAACAAAGGTTGATGTATGTCTTTAGCACCACAAATTTGGTCATATGAATGAAAAATGTATTAATTCCCTCCTTTCTAAAAACAAACTTCATGGTATAAAAACTATAGATTTAGATTTTTGTGAATATTATGTTTATGGCAAGTAAAAATGGTTATTTTTTATAAAAGTGTATTGAAGTAGAAGTTTGAAAAATTGGATCTAGTTCATACTAATGTTTGATGTCCTATTCCAGTTCAGTTTATTAAAGGTTCTCTATCTTATCACTTTAAATAATGATCACTCCAAAAAGATATGGGTGTATTTATTAAAGCATAAATTTGATGTGTTTGATGTATTTAAGATGTGGAAAGTTATGGTTGAGAATGAGACAGATTTAACGTTGAAGTATCTCAAATCATATAATAGTAGTGAATATTGTGATCAAAGGTCATGACTTTTTGTGCTTCAGAAGGAATTAGATATGAGTTTCTAATCTAAGGACCACAACAAAATGGTGTTGATGTGCGCATGAATAGAACTATCACAGAGCGTGGTAAGAGTATGAGATTGCATGCATGTTTGCCAAAACTATTTGTGTAGCATAAGTGAAATTGCAATTTATCTGATAAATTGTTGTCCTTCAATACTTTTGAATGAGGCTTATCTGAACAGTCTTGAAGTGGCAAAGAGATTAATTTATCTTAATTGAAATTATTTGTTTGTTCATCGTATATTTATATTGATGCGGGATTTAAAAGTAAGCTTGATGCAAAATTATCAAGTGCACTTTCATTGGATATAACTCAGATGAATGTGGTTATAAAGTTTGGGACAATCAAAATTAAAAATTTATTATGAGTAGGGATGTAAAATTTCAATGATGTAGAGATGTACAATGACATAAATAGAACTCAGGCTTATCCACAGATTACTTCTAAATACTCCCTCGGATATGTGAAGATAGAAGATACTAGTAATTAGGAAGATTTAAAAAGAAAATGTGCTCAATATGATGATTGATGAAGCACAAGCAGTTCCTCAGACACTATTGTTATGTATAGAGATGTCTAGGAGTTTGATGAAGGAAATGAGCAGACGATTTGAGGTTAATGACATCATTATGATGAATATTAAAGAATGACAAATGAATCACTACTAAATTTTAAATTATCAATATTTAAACATGCTGATGGACATTGATACACATGTAGGCCTTTTAATTGAGTTTTTATATTAGATAGTTATTTTGTCTATTTTGTCAAAATTTTTAAAGAATTTATTTGCTCATTTAAATTTTAACTTGGTGTATTAAACTTATACTTATAAATTTGAAGATAAACATGTTACTACTTTATGAGAATGGTTTGAGTAGTACAATTTTTTAAGAGCATATGTTATAGAGTTCATGACATGCCAAATATTCATAGATTTAATTCCTTTATAGTGACATAAATATAATCAAATTTATGATGAGGTTGGCTTCATTAATATTAAATCTAGAACAATCACCTCAAATAAAGAAAGTGCAATCCAATTACGTTTTGCTAACTAAGAAAAAAGATGAAAATTTATGTTTTTTTCTTATATTATGATTGTATTGAATTATATCAAAATTTATCACTTGTGTTATAACTTTTTGACTATATTCATTTATATTAATTTTTTTTTATCATCATATCAAAATTTTTAATTGTTGTATCATACCTATTATGATTGTGTTCATTTTATAACAATTTTATTTTAATGAATTATTGATATCCTTTTGTGTTGTAGCCTTTATAATACGATTATCAAATACATTTTTTAGTAGAATCCACAGTCAAAATATGATTAAGCAAAATTTGAATGATGATCAAATACTATAGGAACAAAGGTAGCTTTTTTTTTGAGCCAATATCAAACTTATTTGATCCACATGTCATTTATGATTGACTAATAATTACAATCCATGCTGAACCATCTTTAAATTGTGATCATAATGATTTTTGAAATCTAGACTTTGAATGATCACTTGAATAAAGTTTGGTCTTATCAAAATTTTATTCGATTATATTATACTATTTTTTCAAATTAATATTGGCTGCAACTAAGGGTGTGTTTGGGGCAGCTTGTGCGTTTCAGGATAATGACTGCGTGGGTCAACCCGCGACCTGCGTTTAGCGTGAAAATGAAACAACATTTTCAGATAAATGGGCAAAACACATGATCCAAAAGATACCGCGGCATTTTCAGAAACGCTCCCGCAATTAAATGAGGGGTGTTTTGCAATCAAGTAAATTTATGCACATGTTTACACTTAAAAATGAAACATCAACATAAATAGTTGAATAAGTCATTTAAACACACATGTTTAGGTGCATTTAAATACATATCACATAATTCTTATGTATTTATATTTGTAATATTGAAAGTTTAATTTTTTATATTCATAATACTCAAATTTTAATATAACATAAAAATATCAATTTGCTAAATTTCAGAAGTCAATTGTATATCTAATTGTTTAGCCCAATGGAGGCAGATTAAGCATTAATTTTAAATGAGGCAAAAACGTTAATAATTTTTGCGATTTATAAAATGCAAAAAATATTTAATTAATATTTATTTTTATAATTTTAAACTAATAAACAATATGAATTTTTCGTTTAACTGTTATATAATAAAAAGAATTAATTCATATTGATTTTTTAACTTTTAAACTAATTAATAATATTAATTTTTGATGTAAAATTTCTAATAATATTAAATTAATTGCTTTTAGATATTATAATAAAAGTTAAAGTTAAAAATATTTTATAATGAAATTTATAATATTAGGTTATTTAAAATTTATATTATTATTTAGTTTAAAATAATAAAATTGTGCTAATTGAATGAAAAACAATATTAAATTATTTAAAAATTATTGAAAGTGACCTTCTACATCCCATAAGATTCGACTTTTAATCTGAATTGGACTGCTACTGAGAGTGGACACATGGGTCTTAAATTTCATTAGGGACTTACTTAGAATGGATCACCACTTCAAATGCAAGAAAGTTCTCTAAATTTGTCGTCAATTGGTGAAGAGGTAGAAGATGAGTATAAAGAGGAACATGAACTACGAGATTGATCAAAATATTTTACAGGATTAAGCATTATTCAACCCTATCATAGAAGATAGATATTTTTTTTTTCATTTTTATCGTTCTGACAATTATTTTAATGAAGTATGAATGTATTTCGATGAATGTATTATTCGAACCAGCTTATTTTGAATGTTGAAGCTTAGTAAATTATTTAATTCTTATTTCAATTATTTTAATTTCAATAATATTTAAATAACTTAATATTATATTTCTTTCAACTAACTCAATTCTATTATTTTAAATTAAAAAATAATATAAATTTTAAATAACAGTATTATAAATTTTAGAATAAAATTTTTTTGACTTTCAAATTTATTATAATATCTAAAAATAATCAATTTATCATTATTAGAATTTCATGCTATAAATTAATATTATTAATAAAAAATAATTAATCATTATTAGATTTTTTATGTTAAAAATTAATATTATTAATTAGTTTAAAAGTTAAAAATTAATATTAATTAATATTTTTTATTATATAACGCTTAAAAAAAAATTCATATTATTTATTAGCCTAAAATTTTAAAAATAAATATTAATTAAAAATTTTTTAAGTTAATTGCAAAAAAATTTCCTTTTTTAAAAATTATTATGTATTCACATTGCACTTAGTTATATAAATCATAAATATAATTATCAAATTAACCTTTTTTGTGTTCACATATAAATCATAATTTTTTTGTGATATGTATGTACATTGCACTTATAATTAAATAATCACATAAATAAAAAGCAACTCTTTTAGATAATTTACTCGGAAAAGTAGTCTGCAAAGTCCTTTATTTTGGTATTCGCGCACTCTGAAAGCCCAAAGTCCGTCCCGCCAGTTCTCCCTCCCTCTCTCTCTCTCTCTCTCTCTCTCTCTCTCTCACCACAGTGGAACAGAGAAACCCTAGGAGCTGAGAAGAGTAGCTCGCAGCCTCTCGATCCGTGCTGCATCCGTTCTGTTTGATGTGTTTGAAAACCCTTGGTATCCTTTTGACGACGGCACCAGCGAGAATCTCCGTTCAGGTTTCGTTACTTTGACTCATTCTTATGCAAAATCAGAGCAATAAACAATCGACAATATGCGTAGAGACATCAAGTTTGGGGAAACAGAAAGAATGTATGATCAATCGACCCGGAATTTCACCATTAATGGCTAGTAAAGTTTACCACTATGCATCCGCTATAAAAATTTGTTTTTTTTCCTTTGTTTCTTGTACTTTCCAAAAGGTCACTTTGTTTGATAACCTTCCTTCCAATTAAAACATATAAATAGAAGTCCTTACAAAATGATTACGACAGTAAATGTGAAGTAAAATGCTTCAATTTCTCTCTATCTCTCACACTGACACACACACGTTCTCTCTCTCACACACACACACTCTCTCTCTTTATATATATTTTATCGATTTGCTCCTTGGTCTTAACCATCCCAAAATGCATTTTTTTGGTTTTTCCATAACATATTATTATGGTTTTTCGATGCGTAAACAATCAATTAGAATATTAGTCTATTAATCTACCAAATGCTTCATCGCAGGAATCCTTTTTTTTGTTGTTGGTTGATTTCGTTTTGAAACGGAAAATGCTTCCCTGAAACTTGATTCATTTTGGATGTTTTGCTATCAATTTGTTGCATAATGCTAAAGTCTCAGTAGTCCTTGATTTTTGAAACATCGTTTGTTTATTATATAGGCATACCATAGCAGAAACTGGAAAGCTGTCACCCATATTTGCTTAGCTGCATGGATAGTGTAGACCCTCACAATGAAGCTCCTTGCAATCTTACATTAAGAGATATCACCAACACTGAGCAAGCTCCGTCTGTTATTAATGATGCGAGTGATAGAAAACGCAAAAGGCCTCTCTACCAAAGTCAGAACATTTATGATAAGGACAATGCTGAAATTTTTCATCCGCCAAAAGCTTACGAAGCTTGCAGGAATGTTAAGGGAAAAGCTCCTTTTTCAAATGCGGAAAAATATGTTTCAAAGTCTATTAAAGGAAATGTTGAATCACAGAGAGAAAGGCCACCACTTGAGAAGTTATGCTTAAGAGGTGCTTCTTCTGCTCAAATAACCAGATTGAATAGTGAAGCAGATGATTCATCTATAGGTCCTGTGGCAAGCTCTAGCAATGAAGATGAAGATCTATCAACAGAGTCTGACGAGCCAAAACAAACATTTGGATTGGATGAACAGTTATTGAGAAATCCTGTTTATCCAATCAAGGATCATGAAATGCCTGCATTTTCAGATCGTACAAGCTTGGATTCGTCATTTTTGAGCCAACAAAAAGCTGATTTTAGGGAGACATTGGCTTATGAAAGGTTACAAAATATAAGCCTGTGTGGTAGTTGCCCATGTTTTTCATGTATCAATGGTAGGCCACAAGTGGCATGGTTTATTTTTCTTTTTATGCGCTACTTGTGTATCTATTGCTCAAATAATTATTTTCCTGCTCATTATTAAGAAACTTTGCCTTTCTTAATTTGACATGCACGGGTGTATATTGCAATTTATGGTGTTGTTTTACTTTGTACCTGTTTTTAACTTATTTTTTTAATGGTCAGCTGCTTATATGTGGTCAGATCTTGTCTACCAGGATACAAGAGGGCGATTGAGTGGTAACTCTTTGTAATTTTTCTTTGAACAGAAAGCTTACTTCTCATAAATTAGTATTATTGTTACTCTATTGGGATAGATTTCTTTTCTTGTTTAGATTGTTACTGTGTCCTCCCTCTGTCTAAATGTGTAATTATTTTTCTTAGCACTTAAATCTAGCAGAAGGCATGCTAGAATACTAGAAGGGAAAATTCTTAGACATGAGAAAGCTGGTGAAACCTCTCAATCTCAACTTAAGAGAGCAAAATCCACAGAATCTGATCTATTGCAACACTGGACATCACTCGTCCGCCATACTGCAGATAGTCTTCAACGTGAAATTGTGCAAGCTGTGAGTTAAACCATTTGACTATTGTATCTTTATTATCTTCTGTTGTATTGTTGCAAAGCTGTTATGCATTGTTATAATTAATATAATTTTTTGGCGCACTTTGGAAAAAACATTATTCTGAATTCGTTCGCTCATAAAAAGAGCAACAGTCACAACACATGAACTGGAATTAAACCAAATTTACTCTGCTTTCATTCAGATTTTAGGAATCGATTGTGAAGGAAAAAAATGTGGGAGGGAATATTTGCTTAATTCTTATTACCAATTTTCAATCATAAAGCTATATATAGGGAAACTGGTTTCTCCTAATTTACAATCATGCCATCTGAAATATGGAAACGAAATAATTCTAAAATAAACTTAAATAAGAAGAGAATAAAAACTAATCAAGGAGTGTCCCAAATTCTCTCCAATTAATCCATATATCACTTCTTGGGTGGTCTGCTTGGGCCTATCATGAAATGGATACTCATAGATTTTCACACTCCCCTCAAGCTGGGTCGTAGATTTTGTAGAGATCAAGCTCTGTATTAAACTTTAAAAAGTTGTTCAAAGGAAGATCTTTGGTGAAGACATCAACAATTTGTTGGTGTGTTAGGATATATTATAGTCGTATAATTCTGCCATTAACTTTTTAGAGATAAAATGTCTATCAATTTTAATATGTTTTATTCTGTCATGATGCACAGTGTTCTTGGCAATATTTATAATTGCTTGACTCTCACAAAACATTTTTATAGGCCTATTAGAGGTACACCCCGACTCCCTCAACAATTTTTGAATCTAAATCCTTTCATAGATTCCTATGGCAAGTGCCCTATGCTTTGCTTCTTTCTAGAGACAACATTCTGTTTCTTACTTTTCCATGTGACCAGATTTTTTCATACATAAAAGCAATAACATGCGATGGATCTTCTGTCAGTGAGTTACCCAACCCAACTTGCATTAGTGTAGACTTCTACGTGTCTGTTTTTGATTTTCTAAAAAATTAATCCATAACTAGAAGTTTTCTTCAAAAACCTTGAGATCCTGCACACCATTTCCAAATGCTCTTTATTTGGGTTATTCATATGTTGGCTCATAATAGTGACAAAATATGCAATATCTAACATAATATGTGACATGTAGATGAGTTTTCCTACCAATGTTTGATATCTTCCCTTATCCACATATATATATTTTTTTCTTCTATTAGAATCTTTGTTGGGATCCATTGAAGTATCAACAAATTTGCATCCAATCATCATTGTCTCATTTAGTAAATCTAGGATATATTTCTTTTGTGAAATAACAATGTCCTTCTTGGACCTTGCTACATCCATAACTAGGAAATATCTTATGGTTCCTAGGTCATTTTTTTCAAACTCAATGACAAACACTTTAATTTTAAGAATTTTTTTTTCATCATCACCATTAAGAATCTTGTCATCCACATATATTATCAGTGCAATAATTTTACCTCATTGAGTGTGTTTTACAAATAATTTATAATTAGCTTGATTTTGAGAATTTTCATTAGCTCTCATAGTTTTAGCAAACTTTTCAAATCATGTCATTGATGATTGTTTAAGACCATAGAGAGACTTCCTCGGTTTGCATACTAAGTGTTTGTTGGAATCATTCTCAAGTTCTATTAGTATCTTTACATACACTTCTTCAAGACCTTCATTCAAAAATATATTTTTTTATGTCAAGTTGGTTCAATCCTCACTCTTTGTTAATTGCTACTGAGAGGAGAAGTCTGATACACAGTTTGGCAATTGGTGCAAAGGTCTCCTGATAATCAATCCCACAGGCTTGAGTGAAATATTTTACAACCAGTCTAGCTTTGAATCTGTCAATACTACCATCAGCTCTGTATTTAATGTTGAATACCCATTTGCTTCTAACATTTTATTCTGGAAAGTTTAGTAAGAATCCACATATCATTATGCTTTAATGCTTGAATCTCCTCTTCAATTGCTTTTCTCCATTTTGGATTTTTCAGCGCTTCATGAATGTAATTCCAAATCTACACACTATCAAAATCGGATACAAAATAAATTTATAGGGTGAGGATAGCTTTTCATATGCTACATGCTTCTGAATTGCATATTTAGTGCAATTTTTCTCGTCATCAACTCTAGTAGAGGAATGAGATAACTCATGCGTTTTGGACTACTCACTCAAAATTTTCGATGAATGTGAAGTTGGTTTTTACCTTAAGCAGTTTCATCTTGGCAAGTTGTCTTTCATATGCTCAAGTTTTTTCTTCCTTCTTGTGTACACAAGAAGATTTTTACTATGAACTTCAAATTGGGTTGGTTGGACATCTTTAAGTAGGATATTTTCATGCAGCCGTGTTTGTGAGATAGAAGTGCTAGATGGAAGAGGGGTAGGTTGTGAGGTAGTGGAAATGTCATTATGTGCATCACAAAATTGATGTTCATTTGCACTCTCCCTCTGAACATTAGATTTGGGATAGTAGGATTGATTTTAAAAAAAATGCGACATCAATAAAGTTGTATTAATTTTGATAACAAGTGATATCACTCATAACTTTTTTATTGATGGATTTATGGTCAAGTTTTGTCCAATTTGGGGAATGTATGAGAACAAAATATATACACTAAAAAAATTTAGTGGTGCAGTGGAAGAGCAAGCTCTGATGTGGGGATATGCATCCATCAAGACATGAAGTGATGTTTTGAAATTAAGTACCTGACTAGCCATTCAATTGATTAAGTCCAATAAAAATTGCTTCTCCCCAAAAAGATATTTTGAAAGTTGATATTAAATCATAATTGAGCTGGAAACATCAAGAAAATGCATGTTTTTTCTCTTGGCTATTCATTTTGTTGTGGGGTATAAATACATGAACTCACGTGGATGATTATATTTTTTTTGTAAGGTAGGATCAAAGGATAGAGTTAAAATATTATTTTTGCGTTATCAGATTTGAGGATTTGAAGTTTGCATTTAAATTGAGCTTGATTCATGCCATGGAATGTTTGGAAGATTTGGGTAGCTGCATATTTCTTCTTCTCTAGGAATACTTAAATGGCTCTAATGTGATTGTCGATAAATGAGATAAACTATCTAACCCCTCTTATAGTTCTTACTTTTGAAGGTCTCCAAAAGTATTATTATGGAGAATAGGAAAAGAATGTGAAAGTTTGTACCGAGTCATGGAATAAATATTTTTAGTGCGTTTGGCAAGTTGACAAATCTTACATTGATAAGTACTAGATTTTTTATTGATAAATAAATGAGATTACAATTTTGTTGCATAATTTAGATTAGGATGACTTAGGTGACAATGCCATAACATGAGTTATTTTTCAACATACTCAATAAATTCAGAGATTTGAGGAAACGATGGAGGTGAAGCCACTTGTGTGTTTAGAGAGATCTTGAGCAGATATATGCATTTCAATATTACCAATCATCTTCATGAATTTACCCCTTCAATTTGAAAGAAAATTAATTATACATTTCACATCATAAGCAGGCTTACCGACTGAAATTAAATTATAGTTCAACTGTTAAGCATGTAAAATAGAGGAAAGAGAAATCTCTTGAGAGAGCTCCACGTCTCCTTTTCCAACAATTTTGAGTGTGATTCATTAAGTCTGATAGATTTAGATGTAAATTCTTTTGATATTTGACTAGAGCATTGATGTCTCTGATTATATGATAATGAGCTCTCGAATTTATGATCCAATGTTTAAGTCTCCCTTTGCTGGCAAGATGGGAGAATGATATATTATGCCGCTTTGAATTTCCTTCAAGGAGTTTTTTCAGTACTTCAAGCTGTTCCTTGGTGAATTGGCCAACTAAGTCTTTAGATGTGGTAGCAGTGTTAGCTTTGCTCTCTTGATCTTTCTTTCTATGTCCATGTTTTCAATCTACAAACTTTCCATGGAGTTTCCAACATTTATCTTAAATGTGCTCAATTTTCTTGCAATAGTCACGTGTGACAATTCTTCTTGAACTTCGAGTCATGAGAAGAATTTTGGGAGTAAAGAGCTGAGCTTTCAGTACTTGATGAACTCTCATTTCTATTCATCAAAAACTTCTTTTTACTCTCTTCTCTTTTAACGTCAACACAGACTTTGCTGGTAAATATAAGATGTTTTATTCTCATGATCCTCCATCTCACTTCATCTATCACACTAGGAATTTGATTGTTCTCTTCTTTTCTATGATGAATTTGTACATCATGATATCATGTGGACATTTCCACATATATATCTCAAACATATTCAATTGTAGCATATAATTTGTCAAGGTGTTGAAATATTTGGTGGCACTTAATTTTCCTTGACAAAGATCATATAGTTGGTTTCCATAAACAATTTTGTAGTATTTTTAGTGCTGGAATAAGTTTATCTTGCAACGTCCTAAATTTCTTTGGTTGTTTTACAGAACAAGAAATTGTCTCCTGCTTCAATAGTCATTGGGTTGATTAGCCAAGACATAGCCATATGATCTTGAATTTTTCATGAGCGATAGTTAGGATTAGCGAGCTCAGGAAGTTTGCCATCTCCCGCGAGATGTTCATTTTTTTCTTTTTCACTAACGTACATAAACACATATTAAGACCATTGAGTTTATGATTTGTAATAATGTAATAGAGTTAAGAGGCTGTTTGGATAGAATTTTTGGTTTTCGAGTCAGAAATAACCTCCAAAGTAGTACTTGATGTCTTTATTCCGTACTTAGTCATAAATCATTTGCATATATAGGGCTGGATAAGGATTTGATTGTCGCTTGTTGTAGGAATGGAGCACTGCAACTGCATGAGTCCAACGGTTGTGGTAAGGAGCAGAGTAGAGCCTACAGAGTGGCTGGAGAGATTTCAATGGTTGAGGGATGATTTTGGCTGCTAGATGGTTGTTGGGGTCTCCGACGGTTGTAGGGGCGAGCAGAGGAGGGTCTGCAGGCTGAAGGAGAGCTAGGGTTTGCTTACTTGCTCTGATACCATGAAGGAAAAAATATGTGAGGGAATACTTGTTTAATTCTCATTACCAATCTTCAACCATAAGGCTATATATATATAGGGAAACTAATCCCTCTTAATTTACAATTACCAAATATATCTAGCCTTAATATGTAAATGAAATAATTCTAAAATAAACATAAGTAGGAAGAGAATAAAAACTTATCAAGGAGTTTCCAAAACTATCTTCAATTAATCCATCCATCGCTTCTTGGATGGTCGGCCTTGGCCCGCCATGGATAGGAGGCCGATTCTCGTAGATTTCCACAGAGTGAAATGATGAATGTCCTCTATAATTTCGGGCTAGTTTAGCTGCATCTCAGTGATATAATTGTGCTATGTGTGTAATGGCTTTCTAATTATGTTGTCAAATGTAACGCTTTTGCTTTATATTTTAGTTAAATTTTTTGTGCAACTTTTCTCATTTTCACTTTCTATTCATTTTTTAATAGGCATAGGCATTTATTCGTATTCTGTTGATTACAGTTTAACCTTAGGACAACATTTGGTCATGGTTGCAGGATAAGAAAACCAAATTGCTTCCTCGATTATTTGTAGGAGATTTTTTTAGTCTCAAATTGTATGATTTTGATTTAGTCGTTTGACACTCAAATTATAAGCTAAAATGGTTACCTTGTTAAAAGTAATAGAAATTAAAATTAAAAATAATTGATGGTGTTAAAAATAAGGATATTTTAGAAATTTTTGTTTTGAAAATCTTTATAAAATATAATGAACAATATATATATTTTTTAAATTAGGATATCTTTTTAGAAATTTATTTAATAATAATGGCTAAAATTTATAAATTAAATATTTCATCGTATGACTATCTAAAATTGAAGTGTCAGATATCAGAAATGTTACTAATAGATTTTCAAAATTGGACTTCTATAATTAATAGATTTTATAATTAATTTTTAAACTATCCTTATTTTTAAGTTTTATTATTTTTAATAGCGGAATCATTTTTAGCTTCTATTTTAGACGGTACGGGGACAAAACTGAACTTCTAATATATTTTTATTAACGTAACCCCAACAATTAGTTGGGAGACCATTTTGTTTTATTTTTTCGGATAGAGATATCTACAGTGATTCTCAAGGCACAAGATGTGATTTTTTATATATTTAATCATGTAGGTAAATTTAGCAAAGTTTGCTTTTTTGCTTCATAAGGATTTTTATCTTGTTTGATCCTGTAGTGGTTGGTTGGTTGTTGAATTGCTTGGATTATATGAGATATTTGTTTGTAGATTAGCATGCTCAAATTTATTTTAATATAGTGTATGGCATTTATGACTCTTCATTCTCCATTCATACATTTTGTATTGGTTTAAATGTTATATATTTTTTAATGGACCTTTTTATAGATTTTCAAAGCATGTTGCCTTTGTATCATTTTGCTTTAATTATATCTGTTTATCTTAATGGTGCATTTTTTACCCTTCATTATGTATACACGGAGCACACATGGTTTTAACTACTTTATTGAGAGGGAAAACTTGGAGCGATGAGTAAGTAAAATTTAATCTATTTTGAGTCTCTTAATTTTGAATAACAAAATATTCTCTTTATAAATGCATGAATAAGTGGTGTACATGATTCCCTCCCTAGAGTTGCCATTAGTCAGAGTTCCATGCATTGGATATGCCATCTGTGTACAATAAGTGCTACTCTTATAATCTGTATCATACTAATTACACGATGTGCTTTTTCTAATTTTGTTATGCATTCGTACTAAAATTTTTATTTCTGCCTACTTTGTTATTTGTGCTTTGTTTATTATCCAACTGCCAATTATAGATAGTATAGTTAATTTATAATTTGTAAAATTTTCCTTTAAGCCTCCTTGATTTTTACTTATCGTAAGTACTAGTGGGGCACTTTAACTAGCTCCCTCCCTCCCTCTTGAATTTATATGATAATCTATATTTTTATTCTTTTGTAAAATATATTTGATGCGAACAATTAAGGGTTAGAGTTTCATAATGAGATAGAAAAAAATGTTCTAAATAACCAATGGACCATTTGTGGGGGTATTTTAGTCTAGGCGCATTTAAAATATTCAATTTAGTATCTTGATTGCAACAATATTCCAAAATAGTCTCGTAACGAGTCATCGTCTAATTTGACAAACATTTTTAAGAAAGTGATACTGAGTTAACCCAAGTCACAATAGGAAAAGCAATTTTTTTTACTGAAAAGGACAATAAGCAGCTACAACCAATACAAAAAGGGAAATAACAATACCAGAAATAATACTCAACTCAGATATATGTGTATCTCAAAGGAGGTGGGTGGTTATGCAGGATGTACGAGAGGTTGGTGGTGAGCAACAATTTGGGAAGATGTGAGGTGGTGGAGGTTTGTAGGTGGGAAGATAAAGTTGTGGTGGGGTGGCTTGACGACAGGGGAAAGGGGTTTGTTCGACTAGCGGGGAGGTGCTCACATGCAAGGACAATAGGAGCCGCAGGGAGGGGAGTCTTTGGTAGGGCTGTAAACGAGCCGAGCTTGAGCGAGCTCAGGCTTGGCTCGTGTTCGACTCGTTCGAAATAGCTCGTGTTTGAAATCGGCTCGTGAACAGTGTGTTCGTGTTCGGCTCGATTTAAATATTCGTGTTCGTGTACGGTTCGAAATTAGCTCATTAAACTAAAATTGAGATGAGATTCGAACCTAAAATTGGGAGGGGAGTCTTTGGTAGGGCTGTAAACGAGCCCAGCTTGAGCGAGCTCAGACTTGGCTCGTGTTCGGCTCGTTCGAAATAGCTCGTGTTTGAAATCGGCTCGTGAACAGTGTGTTCGTGTTCGGCTCGATTTAAATATTCGTGTTCGTGTTCGGTTCGAAATTAGCTCATTAAACTAAAATTGAGAAAAATAAATGTAAATTGTGAGATTCGAACCTGGATACACTAACCACATTGCCACATGAGGTGCTATGATTTAAACTTGGACATAAATATATATAATATATTATTATATAAATAATATATGTAATATATTGTTATATAAA
>NW_018164689.1:226977-232310 GCF_001263595.1 Phalaenopsis equestris
GTTCGGCTCGTTTACATTTCGAGCTTAAAAATTTGTTCGTGTTCAGCTCGTTAGGTTTAACGAACGAGCCGAACACGAGCTGTTCACGAACAACGAGCCAAATTGACAGCCCTAGTCTTTGGTGGCTGGGTGACTGGTTTGGGATGGGAGAATAGTGGCGGAAGTACAGTAAGGAGGGTTGTCGGTGGTTCCTGGAGTGAGGAGAGGGGACAGGTCCTTGGGATGAGGGGGGACTGCAGGAAAGACATCAATTGTGGCTGTCTTGGGCGGTTGCAGTGAGAAACGACAACGACAACTGCGGTTGCAAAGGTATGGTTACTGGAGAGGAAAGTCAGCGATATTCACAACACAGAACGAGTTACAGTTGGAGCACTTTTTCGTCTTTGGACAAAACTCTAGAAGGGAGAAACCGGGACGCTGATGGCTTTCCTGACAAAAAACTGTCTTGTAAACTTTAACATTACACACACACACACACACACACACACACACACACACACACACACACACACACACACACACACACACACACACACACACACACACACACACACACACACACACACACACACATATATATATATACTATATATATTTATATGAAATGATTAGAAAGGAATGAAAGGAAAGGAGAAAAATCACTCAAAATTGGAAATAAATAAAAAAAATGGGTCACTTGGGTTGGCTCTGTGTTGTTCGCTTGAACCGCACGTGCTTGGTTTTGCTCCTGTTGTGGCATTCGCGACACTGTAGTAGGCATCACGTAAAATGTTCTCATCCTTGAAGCTCCTGTGTTAGTTTCTCGAGATTGAGGGAGCTTGTACCTCATCTGTTGAAGCTCCTGCTTTCTCATAGTAGTTAGGCCAACCTCATTGAAAGGTAGCAGAAATGTTACAAATTCCCCATAAGTCCATCTTATAAGCATCATCATTCCAAGACACATTTTGATAGAATAAATATCCATCAATTTTTGGCGCAGTTTGAGCTGGAGATGCATATCAGCGTAAATTCTCATAAAATAACTCTCGATCTCTTAGATATGTAATTTGCCTCTGCCACTCGCACTCTACTGATTGTATCTGATAAACAAGTCTATCAGGAGGAATCAACTTTGGGATGAAATTTATGACAGACTGGGTAACTCTCAATTGCAACCATTCTAGAGAAGTCTCTTCTTTTTTGGTAGGACCTGAATTCCATTTTAAGATTTTCTTCTCAATTAAGCCCCTAAGACATTTTTCAACACTACAAGTCATCCCTCATATCTGATCATTTGTTGGAGGGCACACTACTGCATTGACTGTACTACCCAAATAATTCCATATGATCCTGCAAAAGTAGCCAAAAAACTTCTCATCTCTGATATGCTGGACCTCCCTCAACATGTGCGATTGAGAACACGCTATATATTTGAAAATTCTAAAAATCCTATTATTTGAAGTTGCCCCATGTTTGGTATCGACTCCTCAAACTCGTAGACCTTTTGGACATCTAATGTTAGTCAACTGATGCTCTTCTCAACGTCTGCCAAAATGTAGTTCGAGACGCTACAACATCATACTCTGCCTGAACGCCCATTACCTCGGAGTCACCGCTTTCTATAACAGTTGCTTGTTAAATCATATAGAATCTCTTTCCTAGGTTCAACTAAAATTGATGGCCTTTTGGTTGAAAGTTGAGATTCCTCTCTAAGTTTATCTTTTTTCAGAACATTGTTTATTTCTTCAATTGCTCCTTAATCAGTGAAAGAGATCACTATCCTGGTTGTGAAATCTGATTAACTATGACAAACACGTGGCACTTGAAGCTCTTCTTGTCTGGGACAGATTTTGAAATGTAGATTGGTTCCACCTGTTTTCCACTCTGAAACAGTTTCTCCTCAGGCAGGGTTCGCTTGGATGTTCCCCTTGGTACACTCGTACTGTAAGATCCTGGGGTTGAACCTTGTGTGAAAGATGAGGTGGTTGCTCAGTGATGTGCTTCATTTTTGAAGCTAGGGTTTGAACGTCCGGTCTATAGTGAGCTATTAGGTATCGATGCTGCATCTCTTATTTCATCTTGGATCAGATAGTAATATTACTCTTTTCTTCTCATTGTCGAAGAATCCTCAAGTTCTACCACCATTGAAATGCACTCGTCCTAAACTTATTGACAACTAGTTTGATCATTCCTTTTGGTAGGACATTCTTACACTGAAATACACATTCCAAAACCCAGAGCCACTCCACAACCTTGTCCCAATCCATGTGGTCATCAAAATATGGTAAATCCACCGTCACTTCAAAATTCTTGCTTCTCAAGTATTTTAAATCAGATTTTCGGGGTAGATCTAGATGGTGGAAGAGATTTGCTCATTTACTTTGCTCTAGCGAGTCACCATTGTGGCTAAGGGTTACCTGTCCGAATGGTCTCATTTCCTTAATTTATGGTGCCTTTGCAGCTCTCGGTGGAGTTGTTGCCATATCTCTTCCTTGGTAACTTTTGATTGGCGTCTGATACCTATCTCGGTGGTGGCGTGGTTTGGGGTTTGTATATGTGAAAGATAGTGTATTGGGATGGTTTGAGTAGAAAGGGAGGGGGAAAATTTTTCTGGAGGGGGGTGAACATAGGATTATGGTTAGGTTGGCTCTGATATAGAATGATATCAGAGTTAACTTATTTCGGAATAGAAAAACGAAATATTATTATTGAAAAGGACAATAAGCTGTTGCAACCAACACAAAAAGGGAAATAACAATACTCATCTTAATTAGATGTGTATCCCAAAGGGGAAGGTGGGTGGTTAATTAGGATGTACGGGAGGTTGATGGCGAGAATAGGTTGGGAAGATGTGAGGTGATGGATGCTTGTAGGGGGGAAGATGGGGCTGCGGTGGGGTGGTTGAACTGTAGGTGAATGGGATGGGTTTGATTGGTGGGGAGGTGGTAACTCACAAAGAAAGTAGGAGCCGCAGGGAAGGGGATCTTTGGCGGCTGAGTGACGGGCTGGGGAAGTGAGAATGGTTGGCTGGAAGGGTGATAGGGGCAGGAGGACAATGGGGAGGGCTGTATGGTGGTTCCTATAGCGAGGAGAGTAGGCGACGACCTTAGGAAGAGGGGGCACTGCAGGAAAGACAACAACTATGGCTGTCTTGGGCAACTGTAGCGAAAATGGGGCTTTGATTGCGAAGGGTTTAATGTGGGGCAAGGAGAGTCAGAGATAATCACCACCTTAGGACGAGTTACAAACGAAACATATTCAGATACAACTCTAGAATGAAGAAACTAGGACGTCAAGGGCTGTCCTGATAGAAAATGACTAAAAAATTTGTCATGTAAATCCTAATACAACACATATATAGGAATTAACTAGAAAGAAATGAAAGAAAATGAGCGAACCCATTAAAAAATTGAAAAGGAGTAAAAATGGGCGCCACTCGATTTGGCTATGTAGTTTGCATGAACCGGCACATGCACATGGTTCGCCTACTTTAGTGGGGGTGGCGACATCACAGAGATCACGTAAGAGGTTCTTATCCGTGAAGCTCTCACGTCTATCTCCTAGGGTTGGGGCAGCTAAGACCTCAAATGTTGAAGCTTCTGCCTTCTCATAGTTGTCAGCTCTACCTCGTTGAATGTTGCAGAAAAGTCACAAGCTCTTAGTAAGTCCATCTACTTTTGACATAATTTGAGCTAATATCGGCGTAAATTCTCATAGAGTAACTCGCAAAGCACTAGATTTTTAATTTGCATCTCTTACTAGTACTAGACTGAATGTATCTGATAAACAAGTCCATCAGGAGAAATTAACTCTGAGACGAAATCTATGGCAGACTGGACAACTCTCAATAACAACCATTCAGGAGAGACCTCTTCGTCTCTGATAGGACCTAGATCCCATTGTAAAATTTTCTTTTTCGTTAAACTCCCAAAACATTTTTCAATACTGCGGGTAATCCCTCCTATTTGATCATCTGTGAGTGGGTAGACTGCTAAATTGGCTATACTATCCAAATAACTCCATATGATCTTAAAAAAGTCGCTCAAAAGCTTGTCATCTATGATATGCCTGACCTCTCTCAGCGTGGGCAACTCAGGATGTAGGCTATATATTTAAAAATTTTGAAGTCTTTTTATGTGAAGTTGCCCTTTGTCTGGCATCGACTCATCAAACTCATGGCCTTTTTGAACATGTAATGCCAATCCTGCTGACACTCTTCTCAACTTCTGCCAAAAGGTAGTTCGAGGCACCATAACCTCATATTTTGCCTAAACGCCTATTACCTCAGTCACTAATTTCTAAAAAAATTACTGGTAAGTCAATTGGAGTCTATCTCCTAAGTTCAACTGATATTGATGGCATCTCTTCCTCGTTGGCTGAAATTTGAGTCCTCTCTAAAGTCTAAGTCTTCTTCTCCTAGACCACTGTTTATTTCCTCAACTGCTTTCTAATCAGTAAAAGAGATAACTCTTCTTGTTCTGCAGTTGCTCAACATGCCCAAACCCGTGACACTTGAAATACTTGTTAACTGAGACAGATTTGGGAAAACAGATTTGTTTCACATGTTCTCTATTCTGAATCAGTTTCTCTTTAGACGGGGTCTGCTTGGATGTTTCCTTTGGTGTACTCTGACTATAAGATCCTGGGGTTGAATCCGTCTGAAAGATGTGTTGGTCGCCCGGTGATATGGTCTCTCTACTTTTGAAGCTGAGGTCTAAACATCCGGTTTGTAGTGATTCCTCGGTACTGACACTGCATCTCCCATTTATCTTTTAGATAAGCTAGTAATTTTACTTTTTCCTTCTCGCAGTCAAAGAATCTTCAAGTTCGCCCACCACTGAAACATACTCTTCCTTAACTTGTAGATAGCTAGTTTCACCATTTTGTTACGTGGGATTTCCTGACATTCAAAGACATATTTCAAAATCCAGAGCCACTCTATTATCTCGTACAGATCCATGTGGACTTCGAAATATGACAAATCTATCGTTACTTCAAAATCCTAACTTCTCATGTATTTCAGGTCAAATCTTTAAGGTAGAGATTCTTCATCCTTGGAGTCCGCATGTGGAAGAGATCTCCATTCCTTCGATCTGGCAAGTTGTCGTTGCAGTTACTGGCGACCTGTCCAGATGGTATCCTTTCCTCAATTTTATCGAGTCGTTGTTCCACTCAATGGAGTTGTGCCATATCTCTTCCATGCTAACTTTTGATTGGTGGTTGACACTTGTCTCAACGGTGGCATGGTTAGGGTTTGTTTATGTGGAAGAGTATTTATAAGAATGTTTTGAGCGGGGACATTTTTTTTTATTTGCCGGGGTGGATGGGGGGGGGGGGGGGGTGTTTCTGGGGGG
>NW_018164689.1:232320-237508 GCF_001263595.1 Phalaenopsis equestris
GGGCGGGGCGCGCGGGGGGGGGGGTGGTTGTTAAGGTGGAGATAGTTTTGGGTATCACTGAAACTAGAAAGCCTAGAGTAGGACTATGGTTAGACTAGCTCTGCTTCCAAATTATATCGGACGTAACTTAAATTACAATAGAAAAATAGATTTGATTACAAAAAGGACAATAAACAGTTACAACCAACACACCTTACACAATTCTCAACTCAACTAAATGTGTATCCCAAAGGGGAAGACATGTGGTTATGCAGGATGTATGGGCGGTTCATGGTAACCAACGATTTGGGAAGATGTGAGAAGATGTGAGTTGGTGGAGATTTGTAGGTGGGAAGCTGGGCTAGGGTGGGGTGGTTGGTTGGCAGGGGAAAGGGGTTCGGTTGGTGGGGAGGTGTTGAACTGCAAGGACAACAGGAGCCGTAGGAGGGAGTCTTTAGTTGTTGGGTAACTGGCTGGAGAAGGGATAATGGCTAGTTGGAGTGGTGGTAGGGGTAGGAGGACATCAATGAGGGCTGCTCGGTGGTTTCTGCAATAAGGAGAGGGGACGAAGTCCTTGGGAAGAGGGGGGACTGCAGGAAAGTTAATAATTGTGATTGCCTTGGGCTGCAATAAGAAAAGGAGACGCGACTATTAAAGGATGGATGCAGGGGCAGGAAGAGTCGGAGATAATCACCACCTCAGAATAAGTTACAACTAAGTATCTTCTTGCCTTTGAATACAATCCAAGAAGGGAAAAATCATGACGTTCACGGTTGTCCTGAGATAAAACCACAAAAAAACTTATTGTAAATTCTAATACAACACATATATAGGAAATAAATAGAAGGGAAGGAAAGAAAAGGAGGAACTCACTAACAATTATAAAAAAATATAAAATAGGCTGCTTAGTATGACTGTGTCGTTCGCGTGAACCGACATACGAGCTGGGTTTGACTCTTGTAGCGGGGTTGCGACACTGTAGCAGGGATCATGTAAAAGGTTCTCTTTTGTGAGCTCTCATGTTAGTTTTTTGGGTTGCGGGAGCTTCGACCTCATTTGTCGAAGCTTCTGCCTTCTCATAATAATCAAGTTGGCCTTGTTTACAAGCTCCCGGTATGTCCATCTTATAGGCTTCATTATTCCAAAACACATTTTGATAGAATAATTAACGATCAACTTTACACAATTTGAGTTAGAGCTGCATATCGACGTAATTCTCATAATGTATAGCTCTCGAGCCCCTAGATCTGTAATTTGCCTCCTCCACTCATACTTGGCTAAATATATATGATAAATAAGTTTGTCAGGAGAAATAAATTTTGGGACGAAATCAATGGCATATTGGGCAACTTTCAATAACAACCATTTAGGAGAGACATTTTCTTCTTTGGTAGGACCTGGATCCTATTATAGGATTTTCATTCTTGTTAAGCTTCAGAGACAATTTCCAACACTGCTCGCCATCTCTCATGTCTGATCATCTATCAGTGGGTATGCTGTTATACTACCTAAATAACTTTATATGGTCTTCCAGAAGTAGTTCAGAAGCTTCTCATTTCTTGTATGTTGGGTCTCCCTCAGTGTTGACAACTGAAATGCATTCTTCCTTAATTTGTTGATAACTGGTTTCACTATTCGTCTAGTGGGACGTCCTGATACTCAAAAACACTTTCAAAGGTTCGGAGTCACTTGATGACCTCATCCAGATCCATGTAGCTGTTGAAATATGACAAATCCACCTTTACTTCAAAATCTTGGCTTTTCAGATATTTCAAGGTGTGGTGGGGAGTCTATGGAGGCTGGTGTCTGGCCGACGAAAGGAGAATGGTTGGATGGAGGGGTGGTATGAGCAAGAGGACAATACGAAGGGTTGTCTGGTGGTTCCTACAACGAGGAGAGGGGGCAATGTCTTTGGGAAGAGGTGGGATTGTAGGAAAAACAACAGCTGTGGCTTTCCTAGGCAGCTGCAATGAGAAAAAGGGGGCTGCGACTGTGAAGGAATGGATGCAGGGGCAAGGAGATTCAAATATAATCATCACCTCAGGACGAGTTACAGCCGGATGACCTCTCGCTTTTGGATACGGTCCTAGAATAGAGAAACTGGGACATCGATGGCTGTTCTGACAGAAAACTATGCAAAAAATTGTATGTATACTCCAATACAACACATATATAGGAAATGACTAGAAATGAATGAAAAGAAATGATGAAACTTGCTAGAAACTAGAAAGGAATTGAAAATAGGCCGCTCGGTTTGTTCTGTGTCGTTCACATGAACTGGCACACGAGCTCAGTTTAGCTTCTATAGCGGGGGTCACGACATTGACTCAGGGATCACGTAAAAGGTTCTCATCTGTGAAGCTCCCGCGTCACAAAGTTCATGAATGAGGCAGGGAATAAGAGTATTTAAGGTAGTGCATGCTCCGTAAATATCATCAAGCAATTAAGGCAAAGCATGCATATGATATCAGGCAAAGTAATTAACATACTGAAAAATAAATATTGGCTTTTCATCTATATTTACTAGCTTGAGAACTACCTTTTTTTACTTTGGTTTTTTTTGTATCTAATTTAAATTTCCTTCGTATAATTTTATGTTGGATCCATTGAGTACTCTTGATTTTGTTCTAATTACTGATATTCTAAATCTAATTTGTGGAAATTAAATTCAATTTGCTCTTTGATTTTGTATATTTCCAATTTCTTTGCTGAAATTCTTAGATATTTTAGCTCTTTCCATCATGAGTTAGCCTTAAATTCTTGTATTATTTGTTTTGTATTTAAAGAAGGCTAGTTGTTGAATTAATTGATAACTTGTGCTATATGGATCTTTATTATTATTATTATTATTTTTCCTTGAAACCATATTTGCATCATATTAGTTATTTTGAAAACTTAACCTTGATTAGTCTTGCATCAATTTGGCATTAGAGCACTACATTTTGTTAATAGCTTAAGGTTGGTTACTAGGGAAACTTAAAAAATTATAAAATAGATAAATTTTTAATTTGCAAAATTAATTTAATTAATTGTTGACCAGATAAAATCAACTTATGATGATGTTAATCCGATTAAAATAATGGATGATAATCTAAAAATCAAATTTGATGATGAACTTATTCATTTGAATACTATTTTCAATAGTATTGGTGTAATCAACTGATACGATTTGTTTTAGAAATCTACACAGTTTTTTACAGAAATTAGTACAAACATGAATTTTATTGCAATAATTCAAATAACTCACACAAATAAAAAAGATAAGCACCTACAATTTGAGTGGTACGCGGTCTCTCTCAATTTCTACAATTCGAGAGGTATGAAATCTCTCTTGAACCGTAAGTCTAAGGGTATGTTTGGCGCAGCTGTTGATTATTTATAATTTGCTGATAAACAGATTGTTCTGAATCTGGCCTGCTATTTGAGATAGCTTATTCATATTAGCTTATTGGTGATTAAACGACATTCCTGCCCCTGTCTGTTAAAACTGTTTGAGACAGCTTATTCAGAATAACTTATTGGTAGTGCAGAAGCATACAATCATCACAGATCAGTTACAAAAGATAACATACAGTTCTCACATTCTCATAAGTACCAGAAGAAAGAAAAAAGTACAAAAACAAGTACAACTACAATGAGAAATATTAAAATATTTAATTTGAAACTCTGGCTACGTCTCTCCTCATCTGCACTATCAACATCGGAAAACATCGCATTCCCATGACTGCTGGAAGTGTAATATGTGGGACTGTCAGCCCATCGAAAGAAACCACAATGAGCTGAAACACCCTTGACAAAACCGTAGAATTGCCTCCCAAAGCTACGAGACTACCGTGATGTGAGCAACGAAAATAGTAGTCCACAATAACACAAAATACCTGTCTCTTTCCAGCCCGCTACTACAAAAATAAAACACATGTTGTAGTCGCATACAACCATGACATTCTGAGTTGTTGAACCACTCCAACCAATGTATGCAATCTTCTCGTGGTTGGGCCTTCTCGTGGTTGGGTAGTCGGCATCAACGTGGGTACCTTCAATTGCACCAATACAATTCTGTTTAATTGTTTGTTAAAGAGTAATAATATTATGAATCGTATGACAAGTAATAAAATAAAACTACTTATAGTTACCTTGGAATATGACATGTATCGAGGATCGTTGACAATTTATTCTGGAGTGGTAGCAAATGATAGATCCTTCGGTTTAATTATTTTAGCTGCTAAGCTAACAAAAGCCTGTATGCCTCTAGAAAAATAACGATTTATTGTTTCAGAAAAATGCTGAAATCTTTCCATAGCTCCTCTAATTGATTCATTTTGTGACAGAATGTACAATGTTATAGCCAACACCTCCCTACACGTCGTTCTGGAAGCACCCTGGAGGCCGCGATTTAGGCATAACTCGCGTGCAAAAGATCCATAAAAATATGTGCTGTCATTCTGAAAATATTTCTGAACCTTATTGGATGGCCAGAAAGCATTTCACCAACTCATTTGTCTCCAACAAATCTGGATGTCATGCGGGGAATGCGAGCAGTGCTACTCCGGTAATAATCCAACAACAATATCGTAATGGCTGTAGCAAATGTCATTCTCCTACGACGCACACGTTGTGGATCCATTCTAAATGATATAAAATGTAAACATAATGAGTGCATAATAAGATATTGCTACAACACTACCAAATATTAATTGTTCAAATTCAGAACATATAATACGTAACTTATAAATAAAGCTTCAACCACTAACAAGTACATATGTAGAAGGTACAAACATATTAAAAAAGAATACATGATTAGAAGTTCAAAACATTTACATGATTAAAAGTTTCAAACATTAGAAAAAAAATCGACATAAGTAGAAGTTCATATTACTGCAATAAATACATATACAATAAAAAAAAATATCATTCCTCGACCAAAACCCGCAAATATTCGAGACGCAATTCAGGCTCTAGCGCCATGAATATTCATTTGAGTTGAATCCTTAAGTTTTTTCACACACTGTGCGTGAAATTTTTTGTCGGCCACAACTTCAGGAATAGTACCCAAAAGCCTGAGACAGTCTAATATGTTAGAATCACATATTGGTGGAGCTGCAAAAGCTTCAATTAAACGATCGAAGGAGGTGTTTACAAAATGTTCCTTCTCATTATTTTTTTTAGCAATTCTTGGCCTCTTTAAAATTGTACTGGACTCCCCCATATC
>NW_018164689.1:237538-248634 GCF_001263595.1 Phalaenopsis equestris
GCTTTCAGTAGGGTTGAATGAAAACTTTCCCGTTGCGACAATCCATTTAAACATTATGTCAAGTTTCTCTTCAAATTTCGGTTCTATTCCGCACTGTTTATACTTCTTCGCTGTCGGTGCCGTCTGTGATATAACATTTAGAGGGGATAGTTAGAAAATTATAATTAGAGAAAATTATTTGCGAAACTAACAATTCATGGATTATATAGAAATTTACCTCTAATTTTTCAGCCAACCATTCAGCTGGAGCATCAATTGTCATTTTAATTGGATCCCAACCCACCGAGACCGGTAGATCCACGTTTCAACTCCTTACATATTTTCCATTCCTTATTCAATTGATTCCATTTGTTTTTAAATTTAAGCCGGTCGTAATTCCTGCCAGTCAATTCTTTGAATCACTTAGCAATGTTTTGCCACCCTTCCTTATAAAATACGTTGTGGTCTGTTCCCCAGTTCTATTTTTTTAATACACAGATCGTAAAAAATATTTGTAACGACTTTATCTCACATTGCGGACGGGCCCCCTTCAACCGCTTTAGACATGATGTAACTATAGGCAACTAGTGAGAATAAAAACTTTTTAAATACAAAGTGCTCATAATTTTGAATCTCAAGCCAACAACAACACAAGTCAGCAACAACAACAACCCAATAACAACAACAATCTCCAAATAATCACATTCACTCGGCTTTTGAAAGATTTGACACCAATACAAACAACAGTCTAGCTATTTGCTCAGAAATATATATATATATATATATATATAAAGAGAAATCAATTATTTGGTTCGGTCAATGACCTACATCCACAATAAGATATCGAAAAACTTTATTATGCAATTGTACACTGTTACATAATTATAAAGGGAGAATAATACAACTTGCAATTCTCGCTTCTATTTCTCCTATTGGTGAAAATAAAAATTTCTCAACTAACAAATAAAAATCGAACATGTTTCTATTCTTCCTCTCTTTTCATATTTGCTAAGAATCGAATGATAGATAAATCTCTTTTGATACCGCATTTGAACAATATACCCACAACAGGCATAAGAACCCATAAATCCATTCTCAATTCGCATTTGATCAATGGTGAAAATCCCTACGGCATGCATAAGAACACATAAATCAGCCATTTGAACCTATATAGCAAGCCTCAGAACCCATAAAGCAGACATTTGAACAAAACGAAATTCACAGCATTCCCTCAAATGCTACAAAAGGCCAACAATGATCCTTAACACAACTAATGTCATAGATCAAACTGCACCATAAATTCACAGCATTTCCTTGTTGTAGGGATTAACAGCATTTCCACTGAGGCAAACCGTGCCAAGATAACTAATGTCATAGATCAAACCGCACCAAGACAGCTAATGCCATAGGGATTAACAGCATTTCCACTGAGGCAAACCACACCAAGTCAACTAATGTCATAGATCAAATCGCACCAAGACACCATAGGGATTAACATCATTTCCACCGAGGAAAACCACTGTATAGCCAAATCAAGACTCTGAAATTACTCCATAACAGAAAGTCAGTGTATAATTTGCCACCACACAAGCAACAGCTAAACCAAATCCAGGATCGCCAAAATCACAAAACAGATGCCCAAAACAAACAGATGCCCAAAACCAAATCCAGGATCCCAGCTACCCAAATCTAACAACCAATTAAAATACCAAAATATCGGGCCATAGAAAATGAAACATATCTCAACAGGCATAAAACCGAAAACCAGAGAATATCCCAGAAGCCACAAGATCCCCAAAACAACTCTCAAGAGACGTATAATCGAAAAATCAGAGAAAATTGCAGAAGTCACAGGATCCCCAAAACAACTCTCAACATGCGTAAAACCGAAAAACCAGAAAAATTGCCAGAAGCCACAGGATCCTCAAAACAACTAATGTTATAGATCTAAACCGGGCAACACCTAAAAACCCTTAATCTCAGCATATTTTCCCTGAAAAAGATAAAAATTTTCATTTCATGCATTAACACTGCTCAGAGAGAAGATCAAAGAAGAAAACATCCACGGCTCACAGTTAGGGTAATCAAAAGGATACCTGATGATCAAGAACGAAAATTTCGAAAGGAAGAATGTTCGATCTCCTCTAGGGCGACGAACCAGAAAGGAAACCAGCGAGGGAGGAGGCAAGGGAGGAGGCAGGAGATCGAGGGCACCTCCAAAATTCTTAGGGCAACGTGGATGGCTAACGCGAGACGCGGAGCTTGGACAACGTCGAAGGAGTAAAAGAATTTAACCAACGCGACGCAGTGCGGAAGAGGAACACCAGTGCGAAAGTGTTAAACAAACAGGGAGGCGGCGTTTTCAAAACTCTGCCGCTCCCAATAAGCTGCCACAAACGGGGCCTAAGACTCACAACTCAATCTAATGCATCCCCCCAACCTTAAATATAATAAGCCTATTTATACCCAACAATAATAATGATAAAAGAATAAATTGTTATTAGGTGCACAAAAGACAAATTTGCCCTTAGGCTATGCGCCCTCATAACAGTTCTCCATGCCCCCAAAAGACACGTCCTCAAGGTCGGAAAAAATGAGTGTTCTCCCTCATCCCCCACAACTGTCTTTATTTCTTCATTCTTTGCTTTCTCATTCTATACTATGAGAACTTGTAATCTTCGATTCTTGCAACGATGTACTGAGTAAAATTCTCATCACACTGAAAACATAACCCCTTTGGCTGCTTCTCTCGAATCTTTTTCTCTGTAAGGAGCTTGAATGTGCTCCCAGTTGCGATCCATTATTCGTATCCCGTGCAACCTCTCTCTGGACTTCCACTATTTGAACTTTTGGTATCTTCGTGGCTGCAGCAGTTCCATAGGATGCTCCATCTGTGTTGCTCCTGTTAGCTTTCTTCATATAGTTCTTGTCTTCCACCATTTGGGCTAGCTCCATCTTCTCCCTCAATCACCGCGGTCTTAGTAGTCGGAGTGCTACTCATATGTCGGGCTTTAAGCCCTTCATGAAATTTTTCTCCAGTCCTGATTCAGAAATCTCCCACAATCGTCCCGACAATAGTTTAAATCTTTCACTATATTCCATGAACGTCACCTCCTGAGTGAAGGCATAAAATTGCCCGTGTAGGTCTTCTTTTCGAATGACTCGAAAACATTTAAACAAACAATCTTCAAATTCATTCTACGAACAAATCAGGTATCTAGTCTCCCTCCATTGAAACCACTAAAACCAGGTTAAAGTTTCCCTTTCCAAACACAATATTGCTGCCATGAGTTTTACCTCTCCATCTAACTCATTCACTGCAAAGTATCGCTCAGCCCGATACACCTACTCATGCGCGTCTTCCCTCTTGAAGATCGACATCTTGAAATTCCTAACTCACATCTCCACCCCAATTTTCTTTTCTGCCATTGTTTCCCTCAATGTACAAGGGAATAACTCCCTCCTTCAACCGTAGCCTATCCCCTCCTCGCTTCTCACTGACATAATCCCTTCTCCATGTTTAGGCTCAACCGCCTCCATCAGAAATCTGTAATCCAACCCTAATCGAAGCCTTGAGAGGAGTTTCGTGATGGTGGATGTTTACCTCATGTTCCTCACCTTTGATCTCTTTTCTTTTCGATATTGCCACATATTTTCCAGTTAACCTTTGGTTACTGTTTGCAAATTGAGTTGTCGGCGGGTTCTTGGATCATCTATAGGAGTCTCTTCATCACCTCTCGCATTTCTTCTATGCTATCGAATCCGCTCTCCATTTCGTTTTATGTGGAAGTAAACCTATTTTCCTTGGCGGCGAACCTCTGATTTGTCTCACCTCTTCCACCAATTTCTTGTCCAAATCATCTATTTTCTTCACTTCTATTCCTTCCTGTTGCTAGGGCATATACTTGATCCCATATCTAGTCACCGACTTCTAGGATCACGATTAGGGCACGCTCGATTCGGTTACAGCCTTCCCCGCTCGTTCTGTTCTAGTATGTTTGGCGCGGTTCAGTGTGATGGAGGTAACTGTATTATGCAATTCCTTATTTTTCCCAAATAACTTTAACTGCAATCTTATCCCGAGGCTTAGGTCACGACAGCAAGCGTTGAGCGCAACTGTATCGCAGTGTTCGGTCAGGAAGGCAATAGGACATTGCAAGAAGATGGAGTTTTGGGCCTCTGTTCCCCACAATGCCGCAGTGGCTTCGCAACTAGCTTGGTTGCTCGCCAGTAAAGGTGCGTCTCTTCACTCTAAGTCACGATCCTGTAGCCAAAGCCCTACTGGCGACTGCTTTGCGCTAGTACAGAGCAAAAGGAGGTTAGTTTCGGTCTTAGATATGCCACGATTCTTCCCAATCGCGGTTGTTGTTCTAATCGCGCGACTTTTTCTCGAGGTAAAGTCACAAAATCGTCGTATGTCGCGATCCTTTCCTTCCCCATGTCGCGATCTATTATCTTGCCTCCTCTGTTGCATCGTTTCTTTCTTCGCAAGTTTTAATTGCGGCTGTAAGATGATCCTGAGGGTTTCTCAGAAATCTTGCTCTGATATCAATTTGATACGATTTGTCGTAAAAATTAGCACAGGTTTTTACAGAAATTAGGGAAAATAAACCAAACAATTCATACAAATGCAAAAGATAAGCACCTATAATTTAAGAGGTAGGCGGTCTCTCCCAATTCCTACAATTCGAGAGGTAGGAACTCTCTCTCAAACCCTAGACCTATAAGTCACAACTCAATCTCATGCATCCCCCCAATCCTAAACATAATAAGTCTATTTATACCCAACAACACTAATAATGAAAAACTATAATAATAGAAGTATTTGCTTTTATCATATCATGATTGGTTTTTTTATCAATTAAGTTATTAAAGTCGACTAAAATTGCCACTGAATAAATGAACAAATTTAAGAATTACAATTGCATTTTGAGATAATTAAATATTCCAAAATCATGTTCTCTAAGTTTAGATTTGACTTGAGATTTAATACTAAAGGAGATGTCATCTCATTATATTTTCATTTTAACATAACTTCTTATCTTATAATAAACTTTTAACAAATTTTAAAATTGTTTTTGTCTATGAGGGCCACTCCATCTTTTGAGAGTGCATCATTTAATTAATGCTATCAAGTTGAGTAGGTTGCACCTACTTCATCTAAGGACACTAACTTCATAGTTAGTAATGAAACTAAGAAAAGTGTAATTGCATCAATGGTTGGGATTTCTGTTAAGACAATATAAGCGTATTAAACTTGTCATTGTTTTGGTGAGTTTCTAAGTAGGAACTTGCATATAAATGTTGAGAAAAAAAAATAAAATCAAAGATTTTGATGATTTTTATGAGTTTGATGAAGAGATTAATGATTCTAAGTATCCATTAGTTGATAATTCTTTGCAATGCATGTGTTACATTATAATTCCTTCTAAGATTGAATGTAATTGGAAGAAAATTACAAAATTTTGAAAATATTTAAATTGTGGAAAAGTTTTTATAAATATACAATTGATAGTTGGAGTTGTATTAATCTCGTGTCCAAGTCTGTGCCATACGACATGAATTTGAAACTTGAATCACATCCACGGCCATATGAAGTAGCTAGGTTAGCTAAACATGTTATATCTGTGTCTGAATGGTGTCTAGTTTTGATTCAGTTGACTACATATATTGATAAAATTTGGTGTGATTTGCATTTCATGAATGTTGCTTATGTTAGTTTAGGCAGACAATGGTTGTATGATATATATATATATATATATATATACACACACACATATATTATTGCATTATTTTGTATATTTTATTGAGCTCGTTTTTTATGAGGTCTAGTTTCTCCTCTTTAGAAGCCTATATATATATACACACACACATATATTATTGCATTATTTTGTATATTTTATTGAGCTCGTTTTTTATGAGGTCTAGTTTCTCCTCTTTAGAAGCCTATATATATATACACACACACATATATTATTGCATTATTTTGTATATTTTATTGAGCTCGTTTTTTATGAGGTCTAGTTTCTCCTCTTTAGAAGCCTATATATATATACACACACACATATATTATTGCATTATTTTGTATATTTTATTGAGCTCGTTTTTTATGAGGTCTAGTTTCTCCTCTTTAGAAGCCTATATATATATACACACACACATATATTATTGCATTATTTTGTATATTTTATTGAGCTCGTTTTTTATGAGGTCTAGTTTCTCCTCTTTAGAAGCCTATATATATATACACACACACATATATTATTGCATTATTTTGTATATTTTATTGAGCTCGTTTTTTATGAGGTCTAGTTTCTCCTCTTTAGAAGCCTATATATATATACACACACACATATATTATTGCATTATTTTGTATATTTTATTGAGCTCGTTTTTTATGAGGTCTAGTTTCTCCTCTTTAGAAGCCTATATATATATACACACACACATATATTATTGCATTATTTTGTATATTTTATTGAGCTCGTTTTTTATGAGGTCTAGTTTCTCCTCTTTAGAAGCCTATATATATATACACACACACATATATTATTGCATTATTTTGTATATTTTATTGAGCTCGTTTTTTATGAGGTCTAGTTTCTCCTCTTTAGAAGCCTATATATATATACACACACACATATATTATTGCATTATTTTGTATATTTTATTGAGCTCGTTTTTTATGAGGTCTAGTTTCTCCTCTTTAGAAGCCTATATATATATACACACACACATATATTATTGCATTATTTTGTATATTTTATTGAGCTCGTTTTTTATGAGGTCTAGTTTCTCCTCTTTAGAAGCCTATATATATATACACACACACATATATTATTGCATTATTTTGTATATTTTATTGAGCTCGTTTTTTATGAGGTCTAGTTTCTCCTCTTTAGAAGCCTATATATATATACACACACACATATATTATTGCATTATTTTGTATATTTTATTGAGCTCGTTTTTTATGAGGTCTAGTTTCTCCTCTTTAGAAGCCTATATATATATACACACACACATATATTATTGCATTATTTTGTATATTTTATTGAGCTCGTTTTTTATGAGGTCTAGTTTCTCCTCTTTAGAAGCCTATATATATATACACACACACATATATTATTGCATTATTTTGTATATTTTATTGAGCTCGTTTTTTATGAGGTCTAGTTTCTCCTCTTTAGAAGCCTATATATATATACACACACACATATATTATTGCATTATTTTGTATATTTTATTGAGCTCGTTTTTTATGAGGTCTAGTTTCTCCTCTTTAGAAGCCTATATATATATACACACACACATATATTATTGCATTATTTTGTATATTTTATTGAGCTCGTTTTTTATGAGGTCTAGTTTCTCCTCTTTAGAAGCCTATATATATATACACACACACATATATTATTGCATTATTTTGTATATTTTATTGAGCTCGTTTTTTATGAGGTCTAGTTTCTCCTCTTTAGAAGCCTATATATATATACACACACACATATATTATTGCATTATTTTGTATATTTTATTGAGCTCGTTTTTTATGAGGTCTAGTTTCTCCTCTTTAGAAGCCTATATATATATACACACACACATATATTATTGCATTATTTTGTATATTTTATTGAGCTCGTTTTTTATGAGGTCTAGTTTCTCCTCTTTAGAAGCCTATATATATATACACACACACATATATTATTGCATTATTTTGTATATTTTATTGAGCTCGTTTTTTATGAGGTCTAGTTTCTCCTCTTTAGAAGCCTATATATATATACACACACACATATATTATTGCATTATTTTGTATATTTTATTGAGCTCGTTTTTTATGAGGTCTAGTTTCTCCTCTTTAGAAGCCTATATATATATACACACACACATATATTATTGCATTATTTTGTATATTTTATTGAGCTCGTTTTTTATGAGGTCTAGTTTCTCCTCTTTAGAAGCCTATATATATATACACACACACATATATTATTGCATTATTTTGTATATTTTATTGAGCTCGTTTTTTATGAGGTCTAGTTTCTCCTCTTTAGAAGCCTATATATATATACACACACACATATATTATTGCATTATTTTGTATATTTTATTGAGCTCGTTTTTTATGAGGTCTAGTTTCTCCTCTTTAGAAGCCTATATATATATACACACACACATATATTATTGCATTATTTTGTATATTTTATTGAGCTCGTTTTTTATGAGGTCTAGTTTCTCCTCTTTAGAAGCCTATATATATATACACACACACATATATTATTGCATTATTTTGTATATTTTATTGAGCTCGTTTTTTATGAGGTCTAGTTTCTCCTCTTTAGAAGCCTATATATATATACACACACACATATATTATTGCATTATTTTGTATATTTTATTGAGCTCGTTTTTTATGAGGTCTAGTTTCTCCTCTTTAGAAGCCTATATATATATACACACACACATATATTATTGCATTATTTTGTATATTTTATTGAGCTCGTTTTTTATGAGGTCTAGTTTCTCCTCTTTAGAAGCCTATATATATATACACACACACATATATTATTGCATTATTTTGTATATTTTATTGAGCTCGTTTTTTATGAGGTCTAGTTTCTCCTCTTTAGAAGCCTATATATATATACACACACACATATATTATTGCATTATTTTGTATATTTTATTGAGCTCGTTTTTTATGAGGTCTAGTTTCTCCTCTTTAGAAGCCTATATATATATACACACACACATATATTATTGCATTATTTTGTATATTTTATTGAGCTCGTTTTTTATGAGGTCTAGTTTCTCCTCTTTAGAAGCCTATATATATATACACACACACATATATTATTGCATTATTTTGTATATTTTATTGAGCTCGTTTTTTATGAGGTCTAGTTTCTCCTCTTTAGAAGCCTATATATATATACACACACACATATATTATTGCATTATTTTGTATATTTTATTGAGCTCGTTTTTTATGAGGTCTAGTTTCTCCTCTTTAGAAGCCTATATATATATACACACACACATATATTATTGCATTATTTTGTATATTTTATTGAGCTCGTTTTTTATGAGGTCTAGTTTCTCCTCTTTAGAAGCCTATATATATATACACACACACATATATTATTGCATTATTTTGTATATTTTATTGAGCTCGTTTTTTATGAGGTCTAGTTTCTCCTCTTTAGAAGCCTATATATATATACACACACACATATATTATTGCATTATTTTGTATATTTTATTGAGCTCGTTTTTTATGAGGTCTAGTTTCTCCTCTTTAGAAGCCTATATATATATACACACACACATATATTATTGCATTATTTTGTATATTTTATTGAGCTCGTTTTTTATGAGGTCTAGTTTCTCCTCTTTAGAAGCCTATATATATATACACACACACATATATTATTGCATTATTTTGTATATTTTATTGAGCTCGTTTTTTATGAGGTCTAGTTTCTCCTCTTTAGAAGCCTATATATATATACACACACACATATATTATTGCATTATTTTGTATATTTTATTGAGCTCGTTTTTTATGAGGTCTAGTTTCTCCTCTTTAGAAGCCTATATATATATACACACACACATATATTATTGCATTATTTTGTATATTTTATTGAGCTCGTTTTTTATGAGGTCTAGTTTCTCCTCTTTAGAAGCCTATATATATATACACACACACATATATTATTGCATTATTTTGTATATTTTATTGAGCTCGTTTTTTATGAGGTCTAGTTTCTCCTCTTTAGAAGCCTATATATATATACACACACACATATATTATTGCATTATTTTGTATATTTTATTGAGCTCGTTTTTTATGAGGTCTAGTTTCTCCTCTTTAGAAGCCTATATATATATACACACACACATATATTATTGCATTATTTTGTATATTTTATTGAGCTCGTTTTTTATGAGGTCTAGTTTCTCCTCTTTAGAAGCCTATATATATATACACACACACATATATTATTGCATTATTTTGTATATTTTATTGAGCTCGTTTTTTATGAGGTCTAGTTTCTCCTCTTTAGAAGCCTATATATATATACACACACACATATATTATTGCATTATTTTGTATATTTTATTGAGCTCGTTTTTTATGAGGTCTAGTTTCTCCTCTTTAGAAGCCTATATATATATACACACACACATATATTATTGCATTATTTTGTATATTTTATTGAGCTCGTTTTTTATGAGGTCTAGTTTCTCCTCTTTAGAAGCCTATATATATATACACACACACATATATTATTGCATTATTTTGTATATTTTATTGAGCTCGTTTTTTATGAGGTCTAGTTTCTCCTCTTTAGAAGCCTATATATATATACACACACACATATATTATTGCATTATTTTGTATATTTTATTGAGCTCGTTTTTTATGAGGTCTAGTTTCTCCTCTTTAGAAGCCTATATATATATACACACACACATATATTATTGCATTATTTTGTATATATATAAAATTTTCTTAAAAAGTTAGTAATGGTGGTATTTTTGACATGAAGTTAATCGAAGTAAATAATAAACTTTAGACATTAGATATGTAAATACATAAGAATCCCACGACATTTATGTAAATCCCCCAGCTATTGTTCTCATGATCCCTATTCTTTCTCACAATCAGTTCTCTCTTGTATAAACTTCAGCAATCGCGGCTCGATGAGATCGAAAAGCTGAAGGACAGGTTTAGGAGAGATCTGGAGGCCCTCAACCCTGTACCACAAAATAAATCTGAATGATGATGATTCCCCTTCTGTATGATGCTGTTATATTTTTCATAATCATGCTGGTGGCATCATTAAACAGGTTTTTGTTACCTTTTCTGATGTATCAATAGTAATTTTTCTGCATCTGTTTGTTGAAGACATTATTATTTAGAGGAAGGCAAAAATGATCATGTTTCTAGCAGAGTATGCTTCTAATATCACAGAATGTTTTCTGTTTTGACATTAATTGGTATTGCATGCTCTTTTGTAAATATAGGGTCTGTTTGGGGCAGTTTGTGCTTTTCAGGATAAGCAGCTTATCCTGAAACGCTCCCCGTGGGGCGACCGCGGGGGGCGGCT
>NW_018164689.1:250134-257056 GCF_001263595.1 Phalaenopsis equestris
CAACACCCACTAGATTATTAAAATATTTATATAAATATACAATATATATATATATATATATATTACTATTTCAAATTATAAATATTTATTCGTGCCTCGACTAAAATTGTGAAAACCGTATCAGATATTAAATTCAATTGTTTAAATTGGAGGTATAACTGGACGTAATGAATATATAAATTATTTAATTTAAGATAATATTTTTTTTAATATTTAATAAATTGGATTGGTTTAATCCCAGTTCTATGCAAAAAAAAATATTCTAAGTTTGGACAGAACCGACTAAATGATCGGTTCACCGTTGAATCGGTCGAACCACAAACCCAATGCGATTTTTAAAACCATGGTACCAACAATAAACTTAATTTCTATGTTTATTTACATATATGCCCTCCATAATTTCGCTTGACTTATTTATGGAAGCTCAAAAAACATAGTTTGAATGAACAATTATTTGATGTGACCCAAGATAATCAAATATGGATTAATTTTAAAATTAGAAATTAGTTATTCTAATTATTATTGCAAATACATTTAATAAAAATAAAAAATTGGTGGAAAATACACAAAATCCAGTGTGCTATCATTTAGATATCATACATGCCACACAAATCATATATTTTTACATATCTCACTCCTTAAATTTTATATTTACATATATATCACTCAGATCCTTCACTTAAATTTTATATTTACATATATATCACTCAGATCCTTCAAATATTATGTTTGAAATATGGATTTAAAATTAGTGATAGTTATATTTTTAATATAAGATAAAATACACCTTTAATGTATAGATTTTTGATACCAACATGCTATGAATGTAAATATCAAATTTAAATATTAAATATATAAATCCATAAATATGTATGATAATTTCTCTAAATTTGATTATAATATATAAAAAAATTAAAAAAAATAATTAATGCGCTCAAAATAATTTAAAATTATGAAGTCAAGATGGGAGAAATTATTTCATGCAGAAATGTATGCGGTGTCTGATCTCGATCACCACAATAAAATTTTCTTTTTTTAAAAAATGAAAATGGGGCCCACTAAAATAAATCTTTGCGGTGATCGATGATAGAGATCGGTCCGTACGTAATAATTTTCCCTGTGGTGGCTTAAGTTCAAGAAGAACATTTATAACGTTGAATAATTTCAAGGGGAATAGAAGAAGAAGAAGAAGGAAGGAAAAAAAAAAAAAAAAACACTGCGTGCAGTGCTGCAATTATAATTTAAACAACGTTGTCACAATCATACCCACTTCTCCTACCAGCGTTGCGATAATGTCTTCATTGGGTCCCGCTAATCTTTGAACATGGACTAATTGACTGAAGGAAATGTGAGGCGGTACAAAACTGCCAGGTGGCAGTTAAAAAAAAATAGTTTATTATTTTCTTTTGTCATGAAAATGAGAAAAACTAATTATGGATTATTTGTTATTGGAATTTTATTTTATTTTTAAAGTCAAGAACATTCCCAACAAATATCATTAAATAAAAGAAAAAAAAATATGTACATCACAATCAAATATTATGTATTTATATATCCATTATAAAGGGTTTCAATAGCAGAAGAGGTCTAATATTCAGCGGTTGAGTCGGAGTTGAACCAGTTGCCATCATAAATATAAAAAAATATTAAATATAACTTAAATGACATAATAATGACTTAGTATGCGTAGTATAAAAAATATATCATGAATAAAAGATAAAAAAAAAAGTACTGAATACTCAATTTCATAAATGTATAGTAATTAATTTATTATAGCATACATCATTTAATGTGAATAAAAGTAATTATAAATTAAAACAAAAATAAATTAATAAAAGCATAATACATTATTACTACATGGAGAGTAGCAATCAAGTATTATAGTCCCAAAAATGTCTCTCAAAAAGCAAAAAAAAAAAAGAATAAAATAGATATCAACCTCCAAAAACTTCTCTCTCAAGAAGCACAAAAGAAATAAAGTAGATATCAAATTTTAAATCAATACAAATAATAGTATAAAATCAAACATACAAATGTTGCCTCTCCAAAAATTTCAACCTCAAAATCCGCATTCCTAAAGTTTGTCTCCCCAAAAGCATTTAAATTCACATGTTCAATTACTTCATCTGTACTATCAACAAATTCACTTATATTCATAAATCAAATTTATAAAATTATATTTTTCATCAATGCAATCAAATTAAATAGAATTAATAACTTATTATTTGTCTATATACATTGAATTTAGAAGAATTTCAAACGCCTAGATGTCACGGTTGGGCGTCTGGGCACCAGAAACAGTTGGGTTTATACACATTGAATTTAGACGAATTTCGAAAAGGTCTCTGAAGTGACCCTTGGTGATTTTCAGAACTTTATAAATAGAAAACATTTTCAAACAAAAAGAGAGTCGTTATTGGGTAGTTTCGGCCACCATTGGGGAGGGCGGCCACCATAGTGAGAGTGTGGAGAATCTTTGTGATTGTGAGTGTTTTTTGAGTCATGTGTGAGTCTTGTGGAGTCAATCAATCAGGGAACTTTAGAGGATTGCTTGGGGAAGAGTTTGAGATAAGTATTTGTACTTTTGTTTAAGTTTTGTCTTGTAAACTTGATTTTTAATAAATATCATGTTTTGTTTTGTTATCCTCATGAATTCTTAGTAGTTTTTTTATCTTCCTCCTTGCAATAAGAAGTAATCATGTGTGGGGTTAGAATGTTTTGAAGATTTTTTTTATTCCATAAATTTGTGATGATATTTTCACCGATTCTTAATTTACTTTACAAACTAGCCACTTGTGAGGTTAAAATCTGTTGAGAAACATAATTATCTGGGAGGGTTATGATCCGGGAGGGCTATAATTTCACCCAACTAATGAGTACCACACTAAACCTTGGGCATAGCCGTTGCGATAATGGAGGGGAGTCAAGTCCAAGGGGGGTGCAAATAAATAGGGAGATAAGTTTTGATGGGTGTAGAATTGATGATTCTAGAGTGACGGGCTAGAACATTAATCAATTTGGTCTTTAGTTCGGAACATGAGGCCTGGTTGATCCTAATAAAGAGGGTACAGTGAGTAATCTGGAAGTGAGACGCTAGAATCTACTCAACACAACTATATCCATCAGAAACTTAGCTTTAGATTAGTTAATGTTTTTTATGTACTTGAGAGAGGGTAAATGATAGTTATGCTCCTATTTGTTATAAAACCTCATTTTTATCTTTAAGCATTTGATTCCTACACTCATTACAATATCTTTGCAAGGGGAAAAACTTTTTATTATAATCATACTCCTTTACACATCTGTAGTTTAAAAAATTTGCATTTAAAGCTTTAATTTAGAATTATAGCTTTAATTTAGAATTAGCCAACTTTATTTTTATACTCTTTCACAAAAATTTTGATATTATTCTCCTACAAATTTTGTTTACGGTTTGACTAAAAATATTTCTAAGTTTACATAGAAATTCACTTTTTCCTTGTGAGTTCGATTCTGGGGTTTTTAAAAAAACTTTATATTACTTGATATGATACATATACTTGTGTAGTACCTCTAGTGTGTAAGCCATTAATCAATTTTATAACATATTTATTTTGCACACTAGTAACTAAATATAAATTGGGTCAAGTTTTTTGCCATCTTACAGAACTTAAATAATCGCGCAATTGTGGGTCGGGTCAATAGCTTGATTTTCACCAGGTCAAATAGAGTAGAGTAACGGTAGGAGTAACCATTTAAGAGTATTTATAAATTCATTAGGACTTGTTAGCACAAATTTAAACCAACTTGATTTCCAAGCTAAGGATGAATTTAGTAGACTAGAACTTTTCTTAAACTTAATTACCTCCTTTTCTTGTGGGTTCAACAACCTGGACTCAAAAGTCCCTATTCACAAAAGCGAAACATGCGCTTGTGTTAGGCTCTGGAGTCTGAAGTGCATCCGGACTTAAGTTATAACCACATCAGCTAACTTTGTTTTGTAGGGACGGAGATTCAAAACTTGAAACGAAGGATAAAATTCAACTAAACACAAACCCATAGGATAGTTTGGAATCTTTAGGACTCTACTACTCTTAGGATAAAACATTGAAATTTCTTTCCTTGACAACAACACTTAAACTTTTCAAGAACAGATTATAACATCAATCAGAAGTTTTCTTAAATAGTATTAACTGTTTAAAATGTAATTAACTATAAGGACTTGTCCCTATAGGAGAATGCGAACCCCAGAACCTGTACATCAACCTCAATTCTCCGGAAAGTAGCTTTCATAAGGTTTCTTTCAATCATACCGAAGTGATCTCACTTAGGATTTATATGTTGGAGCAATCAAAGCGAAAATTCACCTTATAAAGGTTTCCCGTACATTTCTTTTGTTTTTTTCAGTTATTGCCTGCCCCAATCCTCTGATTTCTCATTTTGTAGTCCACCTACTTAATCTGAGATGGAGAACTATTCGGAGAAAATGACAACATAATGAAAAACAAACAGGCGACTCCTTAACAACAACGACATTGAACAAATGATAAAATGAAGACTGACAACGCCACTTCAGACAACACCAGATCCTTTTGGGAGAGGGGATACGTAGGCAGCCATCTTGGTGTAGTCATTGTTGTGTTGGAGCTCATTTTCATCTCCCACTTATCTAGAAGTGAGAGATGAGATAGAGATTATAAAGAAAAGTAATAAAATCTAATAATTGTGAATTAGGGAATGTGTATATTAGAAAGATTGATATTATATAATCTAGTTTGGAGATATTTAATTGTATGATCTTTCTATATTATGAAACCTAAATTGAAAAAAATTTAAATATACTATCTTTACTACATTTGAAAACTTCTTAATTTGTATACCTAGTCCTCACTTATTTATGCGGCTATAAGCGGATTTATGCCAAATAGCGCAAGTCACATCATGTTCAATTGATTGTTTATTGTGTAATTTTGTCTTTCACACTGTTTTGCACGACATAAACTTTATTTCTTACATATATTTACCACATTCACTTTCTGCAAGTTAAAATAGATGTATTTTTGATGTGATTTAAAATTTCATCATTGAAATGTCATCTTATTCAAAGCAATGATTAAATTTGAACTCATTTTTTTTCTTTTTTTTTATCAAATTTTGAATAATTTTACCATTGTACTGCCTGCCAAAACAAAGATTCAAATTTACTTTTTTTAAAATAATATTTATGAATATTAATATACATAATTAAAGTAACATTTATATCATTTTCCTTATAAAGTACCATAAAGATTAATTCAATGTATTGTGTTGCTTTTGTGTAAGCAATGAGGTATGATTAATTTGTCTGTTCCTATACTGTCCAATTTTCCAACTCACTGTTGCTCTCATCATTCATCAACCACTTTTGTTCTTTTGTGTGTTTCCTTCTTAATTATGCTTTTCTATTTATATTGATTAGTTATTATATTTTGTTTTGGTGTTCCAATTTGTGTCTAAATAGTAAAGCAATTCATTTTTCTTTTCAAAATATTTACAAAAATATAAGATTTTAATCAAGTAAGGGCCCCACTTGGCATAGTTTTTATTTTCAATTTTACTTATATTTTTTTAAAATATAAAATTGCTATATATTTTTATTTTTATTTAAAAAACACTTATTTTTAAAATACACAACATCTAAAAATTAAATAGTTTTAAGAGAAGCTATCACAATAAAAAAATGTTTTAATTCAAATAAAAATAAAAATAAATAATAATAAATAAAATTGATTTTAGGGCCCATAAATTATGCATTTATTAAATTTATATTCTAGTACAAATTTTAAAATAAAGGAATGATTATTTATCTACTAAGTTGTGCTTTATAGCCTTTCAATCCATGTAATGTTGTTAGGAATTTTCAAGGAATTAATTACTTTATGATGAGACATCGCTTATAATAGTGAAAGATACTTTTCTTGTCAATTGCAATTGCATGGAAGAAAAAGTGGCCCTTTTATTCTAATGAAAAGTGGATGCCATAAGAGTTTATATGCTAATAGAAATATGTGAGGGTTATGTGCACAAATGAATTGTAAATATCAAATTAAATTATATATGTGTGTGTTGAATTCGTTTAAGATGTAGGGTTCATTATGGTTCGTGGGTATATACAAACTAATAAAGATCTTATTTTTATTTAGAAAATGTAGAAGAGAGAGAGAGAGAGAGAGAGAGAGAGAGAGGGGTTCAAGACCAAGATGAGGTCTCAAAAATTATCAATTGAACTCAAGCTTTCTAAGCCGGAATCTTAGGCTTGTCGGAGGGTTTCCGAACTACAAAATTTCTTGGAGATAGGGGCTTTGTTCAGATACGGCTCTTAGCTTGACTTTCCTTTTATACAAGAAAAAATAGATACGATTCTTAGCTTGACTTTCCTTTTATACGAGAAAAAAATATTAAAAAAATGTCTTTAGTAGTCTGGGATACTCATTTATGATTGCTTGATGAAAAAATGTGATGCGGATATTAGTAATAAAGAGCATTTCCACAATACGACTCAATTCATTTGCTTTGGAAGGTGGGCTCAGTTCAGGTTCAGTCATTTTGGCAGTTGGGCCACAAAATATGCGAAACAAATGCTATACAATCCTATTTTGGTATAGATCACAAGGTGAAAACGAGTCTTATGTGGCTACTTTTCTCTTCTTTTTCTCCTCACATTAGTGCTCAGTTGTTCTGGCCTAAGTTGCATACCCTCTAACATATCAAGATCCAGCAAAAGTTATATTAAGATTTATAAAAAAAATGTTTTTTATTTTAAATATATGCATCATTAATAATATTTTAAGTGATTTAGAAATTAAAATATTATATAAATAAATGTATGCTTGGATGTTGGAATAATATATATATATATATATATATATAAAAAATGCTATTTCTATTTCTTTTTATAAAAAGA
>NW_018164689.1:257400-260940 GCF_001263595.1 Phalaenopsis equestris
GTTTGAGGATATTGTTTATTAATTTTTAATAATTATATTTGAATTTACGTATTCTTATTAATTGTTTAAATTATAGAGAAAATTTTTTATCCAAGTAAAAAAAAAAAAAAACAAATATTGTTTATAATGGGTTGACTTGAACGATAAGATTATTGTGTAAATTGAAAATGAAGCATTAAGCTCCTCCACTTGAAAGAGCTGCGTGCGTAACAACCCCACAATAACTACCGTTTCACGGTTATTAGGGGGTTATTAGGAGGTTATTGAGGTATTAATTCCAGTGACTTATAACCCTAAGAACATTCCAATAACCTTCGTGGGTTCTATTTCGATGTTATTCATAGATTAATATAGAGGTATTGCGGGGTTAATAGAGTACACATGCAAAATTACGTATTTCTCCTTGAAAAGAGTTAGCGGCCGAAATTCCTAAAAAACATTAACTTTTTGTTTTTTTGAAAATTTACATAAATACCACATAAGAATGATTTATTTACATATTTTCAGAAAATATTTATTTTAAATGTTTTATAATGGAGCAGTAATTAGATGCATAGCACACAATTCTTATGTATTTTACATAACTCACACTTAAACTTTTATATTTATACAAATGACACTCAAATATTTAGCATTATTTTCATTTTTTAAATATAAAATCTGCATTATCTTATATAAATTTAAAGCATCAATTTGCCATGCATGTAAATAGCATAATTTATGTGTGAGATATATAAAAACAAAAGAATTGTGCACTACAATGAAAATTTTTCCTTTTAAATTTACTAGATTTTTTTTAATTACAAAGATAATTAAAATATAACTAAGGGTCCGTTCGGGGCAGCTTATTTGGTGCGGTGATGTTTTTAAAACACACCTGACCTGTTTGGGTAAACAACGTTTTGACAGCTTATGTGTTTTCAAAACATCAAAAACAGTGATTTCACACCGGACAACTTTCTGACAACAGTCTGACTTATTCAAAAAAATAAAAATTTATATTAGCCACCACACCTGACTTATCAACAGATTATTCAATAAACTGCAGCTGCACCTAAACAGACCCTGAGAAATATATTTTAAAAAAAATAAATCAATCTAATTTGTTTATTTTCATATAAATACATCAACATGCACAAGCAATTACTTAAATCCATATTTACATAGAATAAAAATTTAATTATTATTTAGCAGTTAACCTAACAGTCATCTAACATGCAGACATCAACATCAACGGCCGAATTTTATTCGGAAAAATCTGCTGCAGTCGTTGACGATCTGGACGGCTCTGATTTAGTACAATCCTATCCAGATTTCATACGATAGATAAATTATATATTTCTATTATTACAAACAAATATTTTTTTTTATTTTGTTAGTGTATATTGGATTAAAATTAAATAAAATATCCCATTAAAATATTTTAAAATGAGTCAGTTCCACCTCGGAAGTTGCTCGGCATGTGCATGTTTCGAGGCATTTACGAGCATAACCTAAAATTCTTATATATTTACATATCTAACGTCTAAATTTTCATATTTATATATATAACACTCAAAATATATTAAAATTTATATTTCACTTTATTATCAATAATTTTTTGAAAATGACATATCTATATTAATATATAAATTATTAATAGAAAATGTCAAGCTGTCAAAATATTATTCTAGATTTATCAAAAAAGAAAAAGAAATAGGAAAAAAAAAAACGAAAGATTTACATGAATGCCACTCAATTTATATGTTTTTAGATATTTATTTGTAAACTTTAATTTTTATATGAAAGATTTACATATATACCACAGATCAATTCCTATGTATTTACATATATATATCTAGAACCTAAACTTTAATTTTTTACTTTAAATTTTAGGTGCTAGATATGCAATTATAAGAGAATTGTGTGGTATGTAAGTGAATGCATATATATATCTAGAGGTATTGCGGGGTTAATAGAGTACGCATGCAAAATTAAGTGCCTATTACATAAGCAAATATTTCTCCTTGAAAGAGTTAGCGGCCGAATTCCTAAAAAAATATTAACTTTTTTTTTTTTTTTTTGAAAATTTACATAAATACCACATAAGAATGATTTATTTACATATTTTCAGAAAATATTTATTTTAAATGTTTTATAATGGAGCAGTAATTAGATGCATAGCACACAATTCTTATGTATTTTACATAACTCACACTTAAACTTTTATATTTATACAAATGACACTCAAATATTTAGCATTATTTTCATTTTTTAAATATAAAATCTGCATTATCTTATATAAATTTAAAGCATCAATTTGCCATGCATGTAAATAGCATAATTTATGTGTGAGATATATAAAAACAAAAGAATTGTGCACTACAATGAAAATTTTTCCTTTTAAATTTACTAGATTTTTTTTAATTACAAAGATAATTAAAATATAACTAAGGGTCCGTTCGGGGCAGCTTATTTGGTGCGGTGATGTTTTTAAAACACACCTGACCTGTTTGGGTAAACAACGTTTTGACAGCTTATGTGTTTTCAAAACATCAAAAACAGTGATTTCACACCGGACAACTTTCTGACAACAGTCTGACTTTTTCAAAAAAATAAAAATTTATATTAGCCACCACACCTGACTTATCAACACCTGACTTATCAGCAGCTTATTCAATAAACTGCAGCTGCCCCCAAACAGACCCTGAAAAAAATATTTTTTAAAAAATAAATCTATCTAATTTGTTTATTTTCATATAAATACATCAACATGCACAAGCAATTACTTAAATCCATATTTACATAGAATAAAAATTTAATTATTATTTAGCAGTTAACCTAACAGTCATCTAACATGCAGACATCAACATCAACGGCCGAATTTTATTCGGAAAAATCTGCTGCAGTCGTTGACGATCTGGACGGCTCTGATTTAGTACAATCTTATCCAGATTTCATACGATAGATAAATTATATTTTTCTATTATTACAAACAAATATTTTTTTTTATTTTGTTAGTGTATATTGGATTAAAATTAAATAAAATATCCCATTAAAATATTTTAAAATGAGTCATTTCCACCTCGGAAGTAGCTCAGCATGTGCATGTTTCGAGGCATTTACGGGCATAACCTAAAATTCTTATATATTTACATATCTAACGTCTAAATTTTCATATTTATATATATAACACTCAAAATATAATTATCAATAATTTTTTGAAAATGACATATCTATATTAATATATAAATTATTAATAGAAAATGTCAAGCTGTCAAAATATTATTCTAGATTTATCAAAAAAGAAAAAGAAATAGGAAAAAAAAAAACGAAAGATTTACATGAATGCCACTCAATTTATATGTTTTTAGATATTTTATTTTTAAAATTTAATTTTTATATGAAAGATTTACATATATACCACAGATCAATTCCTATGTATTTACATATATATATCTAGAACCTAAACTTTAATTTTTTACTTTAAATTTTAGGTGCTAGATATGCAATTATAAGAGAATTGTGTGGTATGTAAGTGAATGCATATATATATATATA
>NW_018164689.1:262097-273005 GCF_001263595.1 Phalaenopsis equestris
TATATTTATATATATGTGTGTGTGTGTGTGTGTTGCAAGCTGTGGCCTATTGGTTGACGAAGTTCACTGTAAGTCCTCTCAGATCACGAGTTCGATCCCCAGTGACTCTGGGCTCTAGAATATTTAGGCACATGTCGCATGCTCTCATCATAAGGCCTAGCGTATGAGAAATTGGTATTTAGGCCTAGCGTATGAGAAATTGGTATTTAGGCCTCATCCAAATACCGATCTTCTTTTAAGAACACACACACACACACACACACACACACACACACACACACACACACACACACACACATATATATATATATATATATTATACAATCAAATTTGTTATTTTAAATCTATTTAAAACCAATTTATTTTACAATTCAGGTCAATAAATTTAATATGATTTTAAATAGTTGTCTCTAAGTTTAGATTTGTTAATTAATTAATTATTTTTTTCATAAATAATTTTGCCATTATTGTCATTTGAGTTCCTATTTGGTTGATTGAATTTGGGAAATATATTTTAAAAATAATAAATTATATAAAAAAATATCTTTCAAATTGACTTTATGCAATCTCAGAAGTCAAAACCCCTTGAATGCCTTGCCATGATTTAATTATTGGGTTTTTTGAATGGAAATTAAATCTTGACTTTTTAAATCATAAAATTCAAAACTAAATAATTTATTTCTAGTCAGAAAGAAACCAAAATAATCCTAATACAAATATGTGAAGACTAATCGAGGGCATGATTGTCTTGGGAGAGTCAGAATGTTACCTACAATGTAATCTTTAGCCGATCAACTTTCAAAAATTTTATAATTGTGACATATTTATATAAAGTGTTTTTTTTTTCTTGATGTATGATTCGTTAGAGAAATTTAATATCTCGAGTAAATCTTGAGCATGATGATGATGAAAAACTAAAATGACGAATAAATGATATGAGATGCCGAGAAAGAAAGGCATCACCCTTCCCCATATTGGCATGTTGGTTGATTCAAGAATATGGTTCTCTTTTATGGTTTTTAAATTCATTTTTAAAGATCTTATAAAACGAACATACTTCGGGACAATTGCACGAAAAAAAATGCTTTCATCACCCGAGCAGAATTATATTGCTTTAATATTTTTTCGCATGAAAAATGCTGGAGCGACGTATCAAAGAATAATGAATCATGTGTTTAGGCGTGGAATGAGAGCTACATCAACTTTTGGAGCAAGTTGTTAAGCTGAGTGTCTTCATGTTGTAGGTAAGAGAAAAGTGCTTGTTGTTAACTATACTATACCTTTACTTGTAAAAAGGAGTTTAGTTTCACTTGTCTACCCTTGCTTTCTCAGCTTTATTTTGTCTGTATTCCTTACATGGGCATTAATGTAATGGTTAATGAAGAGATAAAGGCTACTACTGTTTTCTCTTTTCTCCCTCTCGCTATTTTCAACATAGTATCAGAGACTCATCCTCTACAAAATCATCATTTTTGATTCTCTTGGTGATCGCATTCTCCCAGGTTAAGTCCCTCTTGATCCTTGGTCAAATCTCTTCTTCTCCTCCTTTTATCACCTATGGATTCCATTAATTCCTCAAACACTACAGGAGAGCTTTGAATTATCATCGAAAATTTGCATCGGAAATTTTCGACGCATATATTTGCATCCGATTTTACTACTGATTTTCGGTGAACATAAGTTCATTCTATTTGCATCAGGTTTACATCTGAATATTCGACACAAACAACGACGAAATTAACAATGTTGTTGCGGTCCTTTTTGTATTGGATTTGTGTCAAATAAATCAACCCAAAAGCTTTACTAAAAGGTCCAAAAACCATAAATGTGAAACAATAGACCAAAAAAAAACTCATCACACGTCTTCCAATTCATTTTTTCTTCACGCGCCACAACCCCATCTTCCCTCTTCCCTCCTGGGACATTGAAACCCCTGACATTTCCTCTCCTCCCTCTCGCCATCGCCGGTCGCCGCACCTTCTCATTGCCAGTCGTCGTACCTCCCTCCTGCCATAGAAACCCCATTACGACCCTAGCTCTTCGCCGCTTGTGACAGAAACGAAAAATGTGTCTTTGCTCTATTTTTTGCTTTTTTTTAATTTTGGTATGTATGTAATATTTGAAGTTTGTGTGTTAGTAATATATGCATAAGATTTCGGTAGTATGTATGTAACATTTAAAGTTTAGGTGTTAGAAATGTATATGCATAAGACTAAGGCATGCTTGATTTTTATGCTTTGCACATGGACATCAAGACAACCCTTCTAAAAGGTAAATGAAAACCGTGATGCCACTTGCACAACTTCCTATGCACCATTCAAGAACTCTTCACTGAGCCTTTTTCTTCATGGATACAATCTATCATACATCAATGGATTTAAATCTCAAATATCCACCAATGTCCCGAGTATAGATTTAAAGATTAAAACTTTTAAATCATCAAATTATACATAGAAATTTTCATACAAAATTATGTATATAAATGATTCAAATTGATATCTGTATAGATACACACAAAGATATAAAACACACACACACACACACAAATATAGATACACAAAAATATACATATATATATAGATACACAAATACGTGCATAAATATAAATATATATACATACACACGCATATATATAGACACACAACACACACACACACATAAATATAGACACACACAAATACATATAAATGCAAACACACATAAATATTGATATCGACATAAAATAAGTATATAACAACACAAATGCACACGCACGCGCGCGCACACACACACACGAACACGTTTGGGCACATAGATTACATACATACATAAACATACAAGTAAACCTATTTTTTAAATTGAATCAAAAGATGGATTAATGGATTTGTTAATTTTTGGATTTACAAATTCCTACTAAAGCTAAAACCTACCTACAAGCAAACACTCCATAAACTCGTTTCAATTTAATTATGAATTTACTAAATCAAACGGGAATGCAGATTAAATTGATTTATGCTTTTCCGGTTTACTAAATCCTACTAAACCTAAATCCTACTTGTAGCCAATCACCACCTAAACTTAAACCTTAATTCCTTCTTAATTCATTCCTAAACCCTAATACATAAATCTAAACCAAAATGACATAAATCAACAAAAAATAAAAAGAAACTATTCAAGAAAATGTGGTAGGGGAAGGGAGAAAACATCGTTATCTTGGAGATGCGGTTGGAGATGAAGAGTCACTAATGTCTTTGGTGCTAAACAAACTCTATGGGGTTGCTAGACGATCTCGAGAGAAAGGGTCACAGGAGAAGCTTGAGTTTCGTTCAAGCAACTCAGAGGTAAGATGATGGTACACATGTTTAGATTTTAAGTTTCGTGTCGGCTTAGCGTTGGAAATATTCCATGCCAAGAAGCCTGCATTGTATTTAAGGAATGAAACAACAACACTATTAAGTGAGAAATGAAATGTTGAAAGTTTTAGTGCTATGTCCGACACAAAATCCGACAATAACAATGTTTGCTGAAATTAAATGCAAATCCAATATGAATATTTATGTCAGAAGAATTATGAAGCCAGAAGAGATGCTATTAACCTGTGATAGTACATGGAGAATTTGATATTCAACATATTAACTGTTTGATACCAATCAATCAATGAACATGCATAAAGTATTCGTTTTATTTTATATCTTTTAAATACAAAATTTATTTTTAATATTTGGACCTTCCCTCTTGCAACAAGAGTATAGAGAGCCATATAAAAAATCTTTTGTTATTTTCACGTGCTTTAAAATTGGTTAAACCACACAAATAATTGACAACTTTTTTTTTCCATTAACGAGAGCTTTGACCAGTTTCAGTAAATCAAATGACAATTACAAAACTTCTCAAGTGACAATAAAAAAGGTATAATAATGAAGTGTAAAATTTAAACTTATGAGTATGAAATGAATAAAAGTAAACCAGAGAAACAAAAAACAATGAGCTTGGTAAAACCACCAATGTCAAAAAAAGAAAAGCCCTATCTAGAGTTATCCAACACCATGAGTCCCATAATAGAACAACAACTGATTGAAGAACTCATAAGTATCCCAATATAAATTGGTATAGAGAAGGAGCAAAAATTTGTTAGCATAAACGAGAATATATAGAACAGTGATTCACAAAAGTATAGTTATAATGCGGAGAAGGAATCCACCAAATAAGAATAATGCTCAACATGCAACGCAGTAATTATTTATAATAAGTATGAGGAACCATTTTTGCATACAGAGCTATAAATAAATTCTACGACATCTTGAAAAATTCAACAATGAATAATTGTTTGAGTCTCTTGTGTTTATTGGTTGACATTACTTCAAAAGGCAAAAGGGGTTGTGACTAATAAAAAAATCAAGGAACTAGAGGGCTTGCAAGAGTCTAGGCTAGAGAGGAGCAATCAAGGACCCAAACCTCAAACAAAAGTAACAATGAAAAGTAATCCAACAACCAACCGACAATCAACTTGAGATAAAAGGTGAAAACCAACCATATGAAAGAAAACCAAAGTGTAATATCTATATTGCATGCAATAAGTACAAGTGTAGTATCTGTATAAGTGTAAATTGTATGCAAAACACAAAACAAAATTTCACCGAAAGAAAGCTACCTGTATGTAGCATATACTATTACGAAAATACAATCACTTAAAAGAACTAAAACCAAAGGGAACTGCCACTAGATATGACAGAGATCAAAAGACTAGCAAACCAAAATTAAAAGATATTCAAAATGGTATTCACTAGAAAAATAAAGGGACATGAAATATAGCCATAGGCAATGCAATGTGACGTAAACATAAAGAAAAAATAATTTTTTTGATAATTTTACGACCAATTCTATCATAATAATTAATAACTTTCAGTTAACTTGCATATCATATGAAAGAAATGCTTATAAGGAATTCAACTTTTAGGGACAATAACAGAATACGTGCATTAAAAAAGACGAGAATGTGACTCATTGTGGTGTCACAAAGCATGCATAGAAAATCAACCAAAAGGCCTCTAAGAAGTAAAACACCCTTAGTTTTAAGGCCTTCATCCATAATTTATCCAAAAAGTACCAAATATTTAAAGGAGCAACCTTTAAACCTAACAAGTTTGTGCAGCTCACTTTGGGTTGATCATCATATAGATAAGTGCAAATGCAATAAATGAGATATTTAAAACTAAGTTGTAAATATTTTCTCCAATTTTTTTTTTTTTTCCTTATTATTTTTAAAATATATAAATTTATATTTTTATTTCGAAAGACTTACATATATAACTCTGAATTCCTACATATTTACATATATATTTATATAACATCTAATATTCAATTTTTACATACAAATCATCTAACGTTCGAATGAAAATATTAAAATAGTGATATTTTTATAAATATGAATAATTTAGGTGGTATAAATATAAAAAATAAAATTTATGTGTTATATTTATAAATAAATAATTACATAAAAATTGGCGGTATGAATGTAAATACCCACTATCTAAACATCTAATTATGAACTAAAATTTCTAATATATTGAATGTACCACACCTTCTCTCGTTTCTCACGCGCATGAGGAATTTGAGGCAGTGGGTCAAACAGTCAAACACCGAATCATTAGCTGACACGTTTAAAACGCTTGATGCCACCGACAGCTGGCTAATTTTATGGACACCTGTCGATAACCATGGGCCCTACCAAATGACGTCATTCTGAACGCTAAATTGATTTTTCACAAATAAAACTTTTTTATAATTAATCAAAAACACGTTTGATGAGCAGGCCAAATTGCATCAAGCCGTCGCTATATAAACCCTATCAAAGCTCTGTTCTTCTTCCCCAACAGAGAGCTCCACCCAAAGCTTCCACTATTCGGTGAGGACGGCGAGGCAGAGAGAGAGTTCTTACAGAGAGTTTTCTTAAGATTAGTTCTAGAAAGTCTTAATAGTTTCATCTTCTTCCTCCTCTGTTTTTTTTCTTAGCAGCTCTCTGAAACTTTCTGTCTTCTCCGAGAAAAATCTGATCTTTGACCAGTTTTCTTTTGATCTTTTTTTTGTTTTCTCTGCTCAGCCTGGTGAGGTTTTGTTTTTCTGAATCAATCAGGTTGTTTTCTTCTTTCTAGATCTAAAAGAGGATACCTTTTTAATACCTCTTTCTCTCTCTGGTTCTTTCGTTTTGTTTAAGAACCAGCTGGGTTTTGCTTCCCTTTCTTCTAGCTTTTTCTGATTCATAAGTTTTTAAGAAGGAATTCTTCCATGGCCACGGCTATAGATATGTATAATAATATGTCAGATGTCTGCTACGATAATCTTTTTACGAAGGAGCTTACGGAAGCACTTGAGCCTTTTATCAATAGTGTTTCCTCTTCTCCTTCTTCCTTCTCCTTCTTTCCCCCTTCTTCGTCTTCTTCTTCTTCTTCTTCCAAAGTCATCTCCTTTGATTCCTCCCCTGCTCCTCTTCCTCTTTTCCCCTCCTCTCTTTCTTCCTACCAGCTCTCTTATCCTTCGCAAAATCCCACCTTTGATTACTCTGTACCATCAATTTGGAATCACCAAGATTCCTTGAGCTCAGATCGTCCGATCGGGCTTACTCACCTCACTCCCAACCAGATCCAACAAATCCAAGCTCAACTCCACCACCACCGCCACCACAACCGCAACCCCCTCGCCCCGCGAACACAGCCCATGAAACTCTTCAGTGAGGCGGCTGCAAAGCCGGCGAAGCTCTACCGCGGCGTGCGGCAGCGCCACTGGGGCAAGTGGGTTGCCGAGATCCGCCTCCCTAAGAACCGCACCAGGCTTTGGCTTGGCACCTTTGACACCGCCGAGGAAGCCGCCATGGCTTACGACAAAGCCGCCTTCCGCCTCCGCGGGGAATTCGCTCGCCTAAACTTCCCCCATCTTCGTCACGTCGGAGCCGGCGTGGGGCTTCACTCCTCCGTCGACGCTAAGCTGGAGGCCATTTGCGAGAGCCTGGCGAGCACGCAGAACCAACAGAGTGCATCATCGTTAGCCGCCGTTGAAGTGAAGAGTGAGCCGGAGGCATCATCGGAGGGGGAGATATCGTCGGAGGGATCATCCCCTATTTCGGAAATAGAGAATTTGGACTTTACAGAAGTACCTTGGGATGAATCTGAGAAGTTTGTGCTGAGGAAATATCCCTCTTGGGAGATTGATTGGGATTCTATACTGTCTTAATGGTTATTTTTAGTATTAATATTATTTATTTTTGTGGGGAATTATGAATTTGGACCTTTGCAAAATGGAATTTTTGACATTTGCAGGGTAGTTAAAGGTAGGATGGTGGTGTTTTAATAGGTAGATCTCTCTCTGGTTTACCATTTATTTTTCTTGGTATTATCAGAGATGGAGGGTGTTGTTAGTAATATGTATTTTTAGAGTTGTAATTGTTGATGTAGTTATGATGTGTATTTGCTTAATTATTGTTGGGCTTGCTTTTTAATTTTGAAAAATGTATTGGTTTACTTGAATTAGTTTTTCAGTGATATCTATCTCAATAGTAATAAAGATTAGGTGTGGATAGGATGTTGAGTTTGGCAATTTTTAAGAGAATGAAAATCAAATTTTATTAAAAAAATATGATCAAAGTGGTTGAGAAATATTATAACCCACACAAAGTAACCCCTAATTGGATATTGAATTTTTGATGAACAATCAATACCATTTTTCAACATACTCATGAGGGTTGATTTAGGATTTATAATATCTTAATCCATTGCCAGTGAATTTGCTATCCTTTTATCACCATCCTTATCTTGTTGCTTTATTATTATTTTTTTAATTTAAAATATTAAATGACTAGCAATGTTTTGTTGCCTTTTGAAAGCTCCTATTTAATAGAAATTTTAGATACCCCAATAATACATCCAATAATTGTTCATATCATTTCACTTTTAGATATCAAGTACATGAGACCATCTTTATGTTCATGTGTTATTACTATAGCTCCCTTGATTGCATTCTAAATGTTAATATAAAATATTGTAATGTAACTTTCTTCAATAATATCTAATTGAAATTAAGTTTCTATTTAAATAAATAATTGTTGACCTCATTTTCGGTTGAGGTTTAGTTTTTCCTCTTTAGTAGCCCAGGGTTAGCCAAAGGACTTTTCTATTAAATATTCTTAAAAAACTAGAAAAGGAACCCTCATCATTAGAAATCCGAAACTCCTTTTTGCTCAACTTGAAGCTCCACATACTGGTCATAACCTCTAACATTTAATAGGTGGGGTCACTACAGAAGAGCTCAAGGAGAGTTCCCATAGGGCTATCTGACCTTAGGGTTGACTCTGGGTGTTGATCTCAAGCTAGTTCACTCACTTACACTCACTATCACTTATATCCACTCACAATCCTAAAACTCAAATTGTTGAATTTGACCCCTTGATCTTTTGGGAGACTCATGTAGACGGTCCCCTGAACCATCATCCCTAGGCTAGGGTTTGGCTAAAATTAGTACATAGAGGACCCAAATAGAGATTTCATTGGTCCATAACTCATATATGGTGGTTGGTACCTCAATTCTACCAAAATATCCAACTTGGCCTATTACCTCTAAATCCATCCAAATTACCTAAATACCATTGAGACCCTAAATTTGGCCAAAATCCTCAAATTCACCCAAAATACCCAGATTTGTTCAAAAATAATTTCAAATCATTTTAAAATACCCAAATCACCCAAATTCACTAAAAAATTCCAAGTTTACCAAAATATCCCCAAAAATTACCAAAATTACAAAAATACCCTTGACACCACAAAATTTCCCAAAACATAAAAAATCACTCCAAATGTTTTCAAAACCAATTTTAAACCTTCATAAAATCAATTTGAAACCTTAAATTAAACTTAATTTGGTCAATTTGACAATTTTGACTCAAATCCAAGCCTAATTGGCCCATGTTTTAAGCTCAATTTTGATCTAAGTCAAATCCCAATTTTGGTCCTATGACCTAATCTCACCTAATTGAACCCCATAGCCTACTTAATTTGCCCTAATTTGAATCTTAAACTCTTCATAAAAATTCTACACATCAAATTTGACCTTCAATTGGCCTTGGTAAAACCTCAATTACACTCAATTTTGACCAAAATCCAAAAATCTCCAAATTTGCCCCAAATTGGCTATGTTTCCAAATTCCACCAAATTGAATGCCTTAACCCAAAAATTGACACCCAATTTATGTTGAAATTCTTCATGATATTCCTATAAACTATTCTCAACCATCAATTTAGACTTAGCCTAACCTTAGCCCAACCTAGACCCAAGTCTAGCCCAACATGCCCAAATTGACCAAATCCCTAAATCCTTCAAATTGAGCTTCCAATTGAACTCAAAATCATTTCAATAATTCACTAAAAATCTTCATAATAATCATCTACACAATTTTGATCAATCAATTGGGCAAAAAGTCATGGCTAGCCTAACCCAAACCCAACTTTTAGCCATTTGGACTCAAATTGGACCCATGCATCAAAATTGACTTAGCCATGCCTAAGCCACCAAATTGATGACACAACAGCCACCAAGTGCACCATATGGACCAAACTAGACCCACCTAAACCAGCAAAAATAAGCTATGGATTAATGGTCCCTTGATTTAAAGGATTTCACCCCATATTTGGCCTAAACTTGAAATATCTCCATCATCATTGCTTACCCTTGGGGTTTAACCATCATTAAGAAGTTAACCATCATTAAGCACCCCCTGACCTCCCTGAGCGAAGAAGTGACTGGACCCTTGCCAGCCACCTCCTCAACCGCCGAAAACAGCCAGCCTAAGGGAGCCCAAAATGGCCAAAACCTGAAATTGAACCAACCTGACTTGGCTCACTCCCATTGGACATTAGAGCCTTTCTTTCCTCCACCTCAGCAAGCTTTTGCACCCAACTCTAAGCCCTGAACTCCACCATACAACCATGGCTTTAAATGGAGCTCTCCACGGCCAAATAGAACAATGCTTGGAACCTTAAGGAAACTCTGCCAAATCCCATCAGAGCTTCTCCAAACCATCAAAAGTGCAATCCCCTTGCTTTCAGCCACTGATAGCCACCCCATAGAGCCAATTTTTTCACTAAAGCTTGCCCCCTCTCAAACATCCTCTAACCTAACTCTAGACCAACACCTGAATACCATTTTGATCAAATTCATACCTAGACAATTCACCAAAGCTTGGGACTTCATTTGGAGGTTTGTTGGACCCAATTGAAGCTGCCACAACCATCTGATTGAGGCCTCCCCCCCCTATCAGACAAAGGTATTGAACTATAACCCTAAATCGAGCTTGTTTCGACTCTCCATACATATTTATTGTATTTCATACCGTATAAACCATATATATATGTTTTTCTCGAGTAGATGAAGGTTTAGAAACAAACCCCATGCAATTTGGTTGAGTCTAGGCAGAGATCTTAAGGTTTTAGTGTGAATGGCTCACGGGGTAGGTCACTTGGGGATGATAACAGAGAGCCATCTGATCGCACATCCAATGGACAGAGGAGATCAAACCGGACAAACCCTCGGTGCATAAAGCGCAGTTTGCGTGGAGGCTATGTGGTTGGTGGCGTCAAATGGTTGAGCAAAGCGTAGAGCTTTCGGAGCAGACGAGGTTGAGGTGGCGCCGCGTGGATAAGTAGAAAAATATGGGATTTTTGAATTATTTTTAATGACTAAACTTCAAAAATCTATATCTTTCTCTAGAAAAATCATAAAAAAAACACTCTTGCTCAGTGAACAGAAGAGAATAATGTGGAATAAAAATAAAAATTATTTTCTTATTCTCTAATTTTTAATGAATTAAATACCCTTTATGGAATTTTAATTCTCCATGATTAAATATTGCTCACCATGGCTTGAAATTTTTAGGGTCTATTTTCC
>NW_018164689.1:273033-276136 GCF_001263595.1 Phalaenopsis equestris
CACATTATGGCTTGAAATTTTGAGGGTTTGTTCCTCATGACAGAGACTATGTCCTCTTAGTTTTCCAAGGTCAGAATGTATCTCTATTCTTCTAACCTTAATTTTTAAGCTAAAGTGGCCATTTTGGCTTATTTTAATTATATAAATCAAAAAATTACTTGGAAAATTGTGGAAAAAATTTTGGTAGGTTTCTTGTGGTTAGAGAAGTTTAGGAAAAATGTCATGATGTTTTGAATTGTCTTATGAATTTTTATAATTAATTAAATGTAAATATCTTGTATTAATTCATGTAAATTAAATTCTTATCAAAAATTAATAAAATTAATCTCACAATGTAAAATTAATCCCACAATGTTCATAAAAATCATATTTTCTCACTGTAAAAAATTGAAATATATTTGATTAAGTTTAAGCACTAAAATGGATTTTCTAAGAAAACCTTGTATTTTTGTATAAGAATAATTATATTAAATTAAATAAGCTTAGAAAAATTATGAAACTTAGTTTTTTGAATTTCTTGTGCTCAGGGACATTTAGTAAAAATAAAATATTTTTTTGTGAGAATATTTCATTTTTAAATGGTATTTTGAATTAAAAATAATTAAAATAATCAAAATTTTAAAAAAATATTAAAAATGGTTCAAAATGTGTGTAAATGTTTCCTGATCACTTATAATTCATTAAGACATTTTTCTTAATTTTCCTACGTAAAAAAAATGAATTTTTGAGGCTTAAAAGGAATTTTCTCTATTTTATCACTAAAATAATTACATTAAATAAATTAAAAATAAAAAAATATAAAATTTGATTATCTGAGTTTCTTGAACTCAGAGAAGTCTATTAAAAATATAAAAATAATTTTTGTAATTAAAATATTATTTTATGTTTAATTTAATCATTGAAATTGGTTAAAAATTAATAAATTAGTTAAAAATTAAATAATAATAATAATTTAATTCAAACAAATCATGAAATCTTACGTAAGTGTTTTTCTGACTTTAGAAAGCCTTTAACAATTTTTCCATAAATAAAAAACTTTAATAGATATGACACTTTAAAAGTCATCTGAGTTGTGTTTAATGAGTTATAAGGTGAAGTGCCCCAAGGGCAAAGTGGTAATTTTAGACTTTCGTGCCTTAATCAAAATTTAGGATTAATCAAGATAAAATGGTTAATTTTGATCTTAATGAATATGTTTGGATGATTGAAATATAATGAGATTAAAAGATAGAAACCCACTCACCACCTTTGCACAATGTCAATAAGATTATAAATCTTCTAATCTTCATGACTTGGTAGTTAATCAAAACCAAATGATTCTTAAAGTAAGGGGCTTAAGCCAGAAAGAGGATGATTTACTTCTCTTAAGCTGAAAGTTGAGGATGATTTGATTATTTGATAAGAATGTACATCATTTAAAATCAAAACTTTGATAACCACCATTTCACCCATTATGATTGTTGAAGACTTGGTAGTGACCTAGGCTCAATATCTAAACTCAATTGATTGGATTTAGAAAATAATATAATTGGTGATTAACATCTTTAAACACTATAAGCCTGACCTTAATTGTGGGCACCTAGTTGTGGGCACCACAATCTTAAATAACCTAAACTTGCCTCAAGGGCACTCACTTACATAACTCTTAAATGAAACATCAATTGACTGATCGAGTATCCTATCCTTGGGATAATCAAATTGTCAAGTTTCATTGAGCAACGGGGTAGTCACACTTCAATCTCGGATGATTAATGGAACAATATGATAAGTCAAAAATGAACTCAGAATATTTCAAGAGATCTTTAAAGTGATCCGGGGACATTCCTCGAGCATTTTGAAATCTATTGGACTTTCTGAAGGGCAAATCAGACTTGCCATATTTCTGTCCTAAAAACATATACTAGGATCTTTTAAGGTCCAACAAAATCATAGCCTGGGATTTGGTAGCTAAACCTTCATTTACTCTTGCAATTTAAACTTTCCTGCAATATTATCTACATATCTTACAAGTACTGACCTTCCAAGTGGTGGAACGAGAAGAATCGCCAGATACACTTTTACAATTTGTAGTACACTCTTTTCTTATATTTTGCGCACTGTACTTTTATGCTTATAAAACTTGCATGTTAAACAACGATGTCACCCTGCATGAAAACTAAAAACTGCTAGGATAGCCACCAAAACCATAACCTAAACTAAAATCAATCAAGATAAAATTTACCGCCACAACATTCAAAATATAAGACAACTCAAAATTTAATCATAAACATCACAAAACAACAACTACAACTAAATTAAGACGTCTCTATCGGATGAAGGGAAATCCCTCGGAGGAGGTAACCTAGGGTTGCTAACGAGGGTTCCCACGGTCTAAATGAAAGTACATAATTCATTAAGTTGAGTTTAGTAATTTCATTTGGACTAAGTGAACCCAATAGAAAATAGTGCTACCAGAACAAAGGAACTGTAGGATCCTACCGGTTTCGACTCTAAGCAACTTTAATATGCCCCATAACATTTAAGAACCATAACCATAGGGCCACCTAATTTGACATTATAACTTGACATATTAAAAAAACTTAAACTCGTCACGATGAGGAGCTTGGAGCTAACATCATGGGCAGCACGACCATCTTTAACAACAAGATGATCTACAACAACATATCTTTCCTTAGAGTTAAATGACCAAGCTATAGGATTTTGAGGTTATTTGCTTATGCAACATAAATCCTCACCTTATCTTTACGCCTTTGTATGACCCTGTTGTATAATATAAACCCTAACTCATCTTAGAATTACGAGGTTGTCATCCATCACAACCTAAATCCTCACATCTTCCAGACTATTTGTGTGATTGTTTCACACGAATATAAGCCCGATATAAATAAAATTGACCGGATGAAATATTTAAATATTTATTCTCTAAACTGAAGCCAAACTATAGGATAGCTTGGGAAGTCACCAAGGTTCCCCTCTGGATCTATGACATCCCCTAGTACTTCCTCTCTTGGATTCCAAAAATAAAATATTTCAAATTTGAACCATTCCGCTTTCATATTTTTATGTCGGATCTCGTTGAAAAGTCCTATCCTTTGACCTCTTT
>NW_018164689.1:276236-277467 GCF_001263595.1 Phalaenopsis equestris
AGCCGAGCAAGAGAGGCTCGACAGAGAGAAAAAAAAAACTGCAAGTAAGCAAGGCACTGAGGAGGGGGAGGGGAGAAGGAAATATATATCTTCTAGCCTTTAATGTCATTCCCATATAACGAATGTATAAATAATGAATAAGAACATATTTAGGAATGAGGCAAGCAATAATCTCCCTATTCTAGCATGCTTACAAGAGGAGTAAAATTGTTCTAAAGTCATGCTTTAATTATCCAAATCGCTGCCAACATAAATATGATATGATAAACAGAAAACATGTCATATATTCACCACTTTAAGCAAATATCCAAGTCCAATTTCTAACACATGCTCACATTTCCATTTCTAAATGTTTGAGTACCAAGTATTTCAAAGAAAATATAAGTGTGATATCATATAAGCATGTTGCACTATTCACTTAACCGAGCAAGAGGAGGCTCGACAGAGAGAAAAACCGCAAGTAAGCAAGGCACTGAGGAAGGGGAGGAGAAGAAGAGGTACCTTCTTTTTGCAAATGTAAAGCACTGCAACACAAAAAATAACTTCAAAGAGATGCTCTCACAGAAAATCTCCCTCCTAAACTCCTCTCACAGCCAAAATCTCTACCTCTCCTCTCCTTAGAAAACTTTTCAACAACCACAAAACCCAAAAGAAACTATGTTTATAGGCAGAGAAGAGAGGGGAAGAGAATGAAGACCCACACCCCACTCTCGATGCTCGAATCGGGCCAAAAAAAGAAAATCACGCATTCTCTGCTCACAGAAGGCGAAGCAACCGAAACATCCAGGACCAAGTGGCGAGCCTAGTGGCAGCGAAGGAAGTATCGGTAAGAAGAGAGAGTTGCTATTCGAGTGTACTAGGGAGCAAGCTCCTCAGAGTCAAACTACCAAGAAAAGGAAAATTGCAGCTCGGGGAGGCTGGTGCGGCTTCGGGAAGGAGGGCCGCGGGCAAGAATGTCAGGCAAGGACGAACAAGAGGTCAACTTTCTCTCGCGTGGAGGAGGAGGAGCTCGGTCGGCTCGACATCGAGAAAGGGAAAAGGGAAAAGCCAGGTACGCGAACGGGAGAGGGGAAAAAGCAGAGGAGCCGACCCCGGGTGCGTGAGTTTAGGGATTTAGGGTCCTTTAGGGATTTAGGGCCGGGCTTTAAAAGGAAATGAATGACTCTTTTTTTTATATTAACATATATATATATATATATATGTATATATATATATGCATATATATATGGAT
>NW_018164689.1:277609-287459 GCF_001263595.1 Phalaenopsis equestris
GGGTCACTCGGACGACGTCGTCGACGATCGGGTCAAAAACGCGTCAAAATTCAAATTTCACAAAATTTCGACCCGCGATCGATCATCTCAAAATGTTTATTCGAGTCTTCGACAGGTAACGGTGCAAGCGATGTGAATCGTAGTGATCGGACGTGTCGACTCTCCGAATTGCGAAGTTTGTGCGCGCGGGAGTGCGAATTGTGCAGAAGGCCGCCTTAAGGCTCAAAAGATCCTATAGGAATTCCTTTTGGGTTTTCTCATGTTGGTTTCACCCTTCTAAGCGCTAGAAGTCGATACCACACATGCGAAACTCCAAAAGCGTACAGAAGTAGCTTCAATTTCTAAAATGAGGCGGGTCCCATCTCTAAGATTCTAAGATAGTCGAAAGGAGATCCCTAAGGCTAGGTCCTAAACCCTAAAAGGAAGACTAGACCTCACTAAAAATGAGGTCAACACGCTTAAACACTGCTCGAACACCAAGCATGACTTCTTCCTTTATCGGAGATAAATGAGTGGGTGAAATGTTTACTGGACATCCGATAAGGTTTAACATAATTTTTCACCTAAGTGCACCCATTTTTATGGATCTCCTTCATGAGCTATGTCTTAACCACGGCCTCCAAGATTCTTCCAGAACGACAGCTAGGGAGGTGTTGGCAAAAACAATATACATTCTATCTCAGAACGAATAAGTTAGAAGAGCTATGGAGCTATGAAGCTATTCCAACATTCTTCGAAAATAATTAGTTGATACTTCTCCAAAGGTCTGCAAGCACTTGTTAGCTTAGCATCACACATCATTAAGCAAGAAAATTCATCATTCGCTACTACTCCAGAACAAATTGTTAATGATCCCCATTACATGTCATATTTCAATGTAAGTTTTATCAGTGTGTTACGTTCACTTCAGAATGTAATTAGTTTCTGACGATGCTATGCAGAACTGCACTGGGGTAATTGATGGTACGTACGTTGCCCGACTACCCAGCCACGAAAATATGGCGTACATTGGTCGGAGTGGTTCAACTACCTAAAATATCACAGTCATATGTAACTTCAACATGTGTTTCACATTTGTGATGGTTGGATGGAAAGGGAATGCACGTGACAGTCGTCTTTTTTCTTATGCAATTAGGAATAGTACGCAGTGTTTCCCTCACTCGTCTCCAAATTTATTTAGTTATTTAAACCTATTAGTTATATGTATTATTTGTCACTAATAGTTTCTTTCATAATAAGAAAATATTATTTGGTGGATGTTGGATATCCGATGTAGAGGGGGTACTTGAAGCCCGATTCAGACACCAAATACCATATTCTTGACTTTGAGAGATCAACTGGCATTGCCCATTGTAGAAAAGAAATGTTTAACAAACGACACTCTTCCATATGCGGGTGATTGAAAGAACATTTGAGGTTTGGCAAAAGAAATTTGTCAACTTACGTGATATGTCGTCGTACCTATTTTCCAAACAGGTGCATATTGTGGGGGCCACTATGGCACTCCACAACTTCATCCGACGACATCCTTCGGTTAGATACAGATTTCAGTATAGTTGACGATGAACAGATGCATGACTCTCCGGAACCTTCAGAATTCCAAGTTGGGCATTCTATACCTGAGGCTGAGAAGGAGTCGACTGAATTTGACACTCAAGACGGCAAAAGTGGAGCCGAGATAGTTGCTTTGAGGGAGTGTATCCCAAATGCTATTTATGGTTGTTGATTGACCCAATCTTCTTTATTTTTCAGACTATATGTATTTTGTAGTATGTATTTCGTTGTACGGTGGAATTTATGATTTTACTATGTATTTCATTTGTTTTATTTATACTTTTGAATTTATAATACTCACATATTTGAGATTGTTTTTCATGGATGAAATTTTTTTGGAGATATGTGCATCTGGCATAGGAAGTTCGTATCCCGTTGGTATGCCGTGGGAAATCCTAAAGAATGTAACTTTGATCATCTCTTCTTTTCAATGCATCGATATATGAGGATCTACTGAATGAATTTTTTTGGTGATAAGCACATATAACCCAGGAGATTCGTCCCACATGGTTTAAAGGCAACCAATAATTTATTTTTTTTCAAGGTCCACTGTCTCCTTATAGTGACAAACTCGTGGGTTGGTGTAGTTAGTTGCCCGGGACCTCATACTCACATCTTTTTTATTTATGTTTTTTTGTTCGATATGGTCTTCGTTTAATTCAATTATCTTGTAGATATATAAACCTTAATTTAATTTTTTTTATCAGATTAATGATTTTTCTATTTTTATCTCTTTAGAAACATGAGCTCCAGGATTTCAGAAACCTCCCGAGTTGTGTTGTGTTACTGTGGACTACAGGCTCTCTTACTCACGTCACGTCAAGCTCACAACTACAGGAGACAATTCTTTGATTGTCGTTGCGATGTGTCGTTTCTTATGTTAGGCCGACTTTCTGGCATATTTCACTGCCGACAGTAATCACAGTATGATGGTTTCCCAGGAGAACAGTGTAGTAGATGACATACGTCGTCAGGGTATTAAAATCAGCACTTTAATAATATTAATTATATTTGTAATTGTTTTTCTCTTTATTTTATCAGTTTTGATACTCACGCGTAAGTGAGGATTGTATCTTATTTTTTTAAACTGTTTGTATTGATTTTCTACTTTTGTTGTATCAAGTATATTGCCCCGACAGTTCTATTGCAAACGGTATTACTTAACAGGGGCAGAATGGTCATTTATTCAAAAACAGCTGCAAATAAGTTGTTTTGAATAAGCTCCCTCAAACAACCAACTAGTTTATCTGGACAATCTGCAAATTATCAGATTGTTAGGATAATCAGCAAATAAGCGGATTATAAATAATCTGCAGTTGCTACAAACAGACCCTTAGATTCTACTTATGTTAAGAAAAACAGAGGTTGACCTAAGATGACTTGGGCATATTGTATAAAAAATAATCTTAATTTATTAGAATTAAATATGACACTAAATAGGATGCAATGAGGATGCAATGGAGAATGGAGAAAAAGAATTCATGTAGCCGACCTCACTTAGTGGGATAAAGGTACCCATGAGATCCCTACTACCTATTCATCAATTCACAGACTATTATAATTATCATGTAATTATTATTCTCTAATTTTATATATTTCTTGTCAAAACCACTTCTAAAATTGTATAAATACAACACAAATCTTGGAACTGAATGCTCAACCTATACTCTCTAATCCTTTTCATGATATCAAGGGTTTACACTTTTCCTTTTGTTGTATTTCTATTACACTAGTCTTCATTGTTACATTCCCACAATCTTACACCCATCATTGACATGATATCACAATCTCACAACATTCGCTGCTACACTCTCTTTCTTTTATCTCGTTTTTTTATAATTTCAGGCTTCGTTTTATTACAAAGATTTTTCATTATTGTAACCTTCAGCAATATACTGTCTCACATATTTCCATCTATATATAAACAAAAGAACAATTTTTCTCTCTAAGGACAATAATAACATAACCCAAAAGAGTTACAAAATATCCATCGGAAATATTAACTAAATAGAAAGAAGCATCTAAAGTGATTATAATGGGTTAATCGTTTTTTCAAAGGAATAAAACATCAGGCCGTTTATAGAATACAAAAAATAAAAAAGCTTCCTAGATGCACTTGAAGAAACATATATAGCATTAACGTGTGAAGAAAAATTTCTTTAATTCATACAAACTTCTTATCTCAACACTATGGAAGGAGAAGTGACACTCAATATGACTACCACTATATTAGGACAATGCGGCATCTCTAGAATAATGAAGTCAATCCCAGGCAGCATATGGCCGCCAACTATATGACTTGAGTCACTACATAAATCAATAACACCAGCAACCAACATTCTTTGATTGTTGGCTCCTATTCCTCTTCACCAACAATCATTCATCTTCTATAGCCAATGGAATGGAGGAAGAATCTTATAAATATGGAGATTTTGTATGGATAGGGACTACTATTTATTAAGACTAAGTTTTAAACCCGAAAAGTATTATAAACACCTCTTTGATTTCTCCCTAATCCTTCTCCCTATCAAAATGAAGTGGATTTCCTTGTACTTAAAGCCCTATTGCATTGACTAATCTTAGGCTACAAAGCCAAAACCACTTAAATTGCTCATGTTTGTATGGTCCACTCCCCCTTGTTTTCAGTTCCACTATTCCCTTCTTTCTGTCAAAACTCCACTCACAAGAAGTATCTATGTCCAATGACCCTATTTTTCTCATTAAATGTCATTCAATCCACACGTTACAATGTCATCCACCAAAATGACAATGAGTTTAACCATTCCTAACACTAAAAAACGACAAGAAGAGTCTCAAGAAAAGATATGTCTAAATTTTTTATAGCCTAATCAATAATAAATTTAATAATGTGTGTTCATCATTGATTTGGCAACTGTGAACTCCATTCTCAAAAGTAATTATGACTCCTCATCTATGGCAATTTGCAAAACTTCGGAGGAATATTTCCCAATTAGTGGAGGGCATGAGGCAACAATTCTAGTTGTCAAAAAGCACTTTTTCATTGATCTCTCATCAAATAGCAAAAATGTCATGCCCAAACCATCTACAAGTATGATACCAAGCACCATTAAGAATAATTGCATAGGTGCAAGTCCCATATAGAGAGGAAGAAGTTTGGCTTGAACGGTCTGATCCTATAGCCAACTCGAGCCCCTCAAAGCTTTGGTTTAAAGAGATTAAGCAACCTTTGACTTGTCTGAACCAGTTCATTAAGTTAATTAAGCCAACCAAAGATAAAATCCTATAAATGCTTTAAGATTGGCACTATCTTCAAAAATTTTGCTCGAGTAGATAGGGTTTTTGTGAACCAAACAAAAACCAAAGGGATTTTTATTGCCTCTACCATAATATTATATAGTTATCACAAAATTTATACCGAAAGTTGAAGCATCATAACACCAAGTCATGTTACCAATTGCCTATTTCTATTATTATATTAGCCCTGATTTTAAATGTTACATGAAGCAGGGAGAATAGATGCATTGTAACAAAATAATTGAAAAACGATAAACATCCTTGTTAAACATCAGTGTGTGAAATAATACAGCAATAATTGTTGGATTCAATGCTTGTTTATGTAAAAATACCAAGACTAGAATAGAAAAATGAACCAAGCCAAAGGAGCAGAGAGAGAGAGAGGGAGAGAGAGAGTCTTAATGAATCTTTTAGATAATTGATTTGCAAGGAACCAAGTCAAACCCCTTTGAATAGAAAAGGACAAGTCAAACTGAGCCATCTCCTACAAAAGAACAATTTAAACAAAAAAAAGCTTTTAGAATTCTAATGAAATTTTGTTTTCAATTCTCTCAAATTTCATATTTCAGCGTTCAAATAATGAGACCCTATCATAGGAGAGGTATAAGATGAAGGAAGGTTATAAATTGACTACGTAGCATAATTATATAGAAGCACAGTTTTAGACTTTGAGTAGCTAATTTTATGGCGTCCATAAGTCAGGGAACTTCAAGCAAGTTTTAGATTGAGGACTAGTACCATAGGCAAGTTTTTCCTGGCAAAAACCCCCACTCGTCTGGCAAATACTTTGAATAACTCAATGAGTTCTTCGGCAAATAACCACTCTTAATGGGTGATTTCATGAGTCTCTCAAGTCAGTTCAAGATGAGTTCAAGAGCTTTGTGCTAAGGTATCCTTTCAACCTAAATCCAAGTCGAATTATTTGATATTTGATTCCAAGCGATTATTGTTTTTGGGAAGACTTCAAATTTGATAAATTCCTAGTTGTGGGCACTTCAACCTAGCTCTCAATCAGCTCAGCCACTTCATGAAACATTTTTCAGTTCTCATTATGACTCGATTAGGTTAACCGAAGCGAGCAAGAGTGCATAATAATGATTAATATCTTCCAGAAATCAACCATCAGCTCGACGAACCTAGCAGCAATAATAGCAGTCAAACTCTACCTACAGAATCCAACTAAGCAAAAACTACAACATCCATAAAGCTAAATTGCACTCTCTCTATCTCTCCAATTGCTCACATTCCCTACAGTCCCGAGTAAAAATTCCAAAGTTGTCTAACTCTGAGCCCAAAAAAGCTGAAAACCCCTCAAATGCTGCGAAATTCAAGAGAGAAAATGGATTATCCGTCACCTTGAACGCGGACTTGCTTCCGGCGGATCGGACGGGGGAGCGACACCAGAACCGTCGGATCAATCACGGCGGCGGGCGGCGGGGGGGGAGCGGGGGGAGGAACCCGAATCCCTCACGGGCCGAGGAAGAGAGAGAGAGAGAAGCGGCAGTGTAGCTGGTCAATGTGATGGGGGAAGTCGATTGAACAGGGAGAGGGGTCATCCATCGAACGGCTGATTGCATGGAGATGTGGGGCCCACGTGTTAGCCAACAACTGACTGCCCTCGCGAAGAAAATTGGGAAGCCGATTCAGCGGTTGCTGCAATTATGCTCCCCCAAAAAACATTTTCTTATTATAAATTTTGTGCCAACCGAGTTTAAGATATGTTTTTTTAACAAATCACATGTTATTCAACAATATCATTAAATTATTAAATAAAATGATTGATGTATTAGATAATATACCAAGATTATTAAACAATATTGAATGCCATTTGTTTTTAAAATAGAATATGTTTTTAATATTTGTTAATGTTAATTTTTTATCTAAAAAATTTAATTTTTAATACTTAAAAAATATTTTAAATGTTGTGTGGTTATATAAAACAACTAGTATCGCTATCAAAGCTAGCTAAATATGTATTTATATTCAATGATCAATATTAAATAAACATAAAAAAATAAAAATAAAAAAATTTCAACATACCAAATATATTTTACTTCTAATAAATAATAAAAATAAAATAAACTTAAATATCCTCTAAACTGTAAAACATTCATAAGATTGTTTAGTTATGTTTAGAAATGTCAATAAATAATTTGGCATAGATCAATCTCAAAAAAGTTGAATTTAAATTATCATGATTAAGTTTCAGTTAGGGTTTGAAGTTAGCATTCTAACCCATTCAATCTTTGGTGGTCAAGTTTAAGTTAAACCATGTTTGATCCATTTCACACAATACATGCACTAAAAAGTTACTACAATAGTGAACTTTATGTGTTGTCGTAAGTCGTAACCCACTAAATGATTCCACTCTATGGTTTGCAATATTTTGGGATAGAGTTCAGCATTTCTGATCTGGCCCATTCTCAATATCATGCCCTCCAATCAATTCACTATTTTGCCCAGCCATAGCTGAAATGCAACCAAACTCAACAAAGTCAAGTCTCCAGCATGTAACTGAATTGTTTCAATCCTTATTTAGTCTCACTGCCCACTTAGAAGTGGGTAACCATCATTCTTTAGTGTTATTTTATGTATTAACATGAACCTAAGTACATTAAAAGAGTTACTCTATTTAGTTAGTTAGGGTGAAGGCAAGAGGTATTTGAGTAAACTTTTTAACACATTTAAATCTTGGGTTTGGGTTATGCAAATTGATGTCAAGTTTCAAGTATGACGAAAATCTAAGATAGTAGCCCAAATTGGCACCCCTAGATATTATCTAATTATTCATTTCTACAATAGTTTAGTCATTTGTGCTAGAATATTGGTAATTTTAGTATAGAGATTAACATCTTAGTTTTGATCTATGCACATACCAATAAGAGAAAAGTTTCATAGAAGAAATTAAAATTTTAATGTGAAAAATCTAAAAAGAGAAAACCCCATAGGGTTTGGCTCAAAAAAAGTGATCAAGTAAGTTTGTAAAGATTATAAAGGTTCACTCTTCTCGTAAATTAAAAAAGAAATGATTAGAAAATAAAAAAAAAACACAAACATGATCTTCTATAATTTTCGCTCAGAATTTTAAAGAGGTAGTAAAGGGTGATGGCAGTAATAATTGAATATTGGCAATCGATTAATAATTGATGAATGATGATGGTTGAGAGAAGAAGAACCAATATTGATAGTTAAATGGTGACAATTGGATTATAGAGATCAAATTTGAACGGACAAAGATAGTCGAATGACAAGGTTTCTTAGTGGTGATCATTGATATGCCAAAGTTTAGACCTCTAAGCTCACTTCTTTTGAGTTGACCTCCCAATAGAGAACGGAGTCTATGTATAGTATTTTTAGAGTACAATTTTAATATTTGGCCAAAACCTATCATATATCTTCAAATGGTTTATATCAATTTCTTTGAATAAAAATCATTCTTTTAGTATTGAAGAGCCGTAAGAACCCTAAATGAAATGATATTATGCTTATTGAAATCCTTTCATATGGATGCTTGATTTTACTGAAGACAAGTATTCAAATATTTATTGATCATTTAATTAATATCTCAAAGTTTTCATCCATATTTCAATGCCTTGATTTAATTTAATTAGGCTCAAATTTGAGCAAACTTATTATTGTTGGATCCATCTTATTGGAATATTAAATTGAATATACATCTATACAAATTAAAGTCCAAAAAATCCTAAATTTAACTCCGAAACATTTTAATTCCAAATTTACATTAAGATTAGTGCAAGATCGTGTGATATTTTATAGAATGCATCATCCACCCCAAACTTTAAGACACCAAAGTTTGTATCATCAAAAATAAAAATAGATTATTAAAAAAAAAATTTGTGGCGCAAAATTGTAAATTATAAAATATTACATGAAATATTTCCTAGACATCAATATGGTTGTTTTTTAGAGTCGTGGTAAAGTGAAATTCTCTATCATAATTTTTTAAGTCTTCACATCATTTAAACAAAAATTATTGAAAAATTGTACCCCCTAACTTCTAAATTTTGCTCAAAATTAATTATATACTGGTTTTCTCACTTCTCTGACCATACTACCTAATAATACTACATAGAAAAAAGTTGATTGCCTCTAAAATTCTTAATCTCTACTACAAAACTCTTCTATTTTACTTGAAAGAAAGTTTATTACCTTTGTTTAGACATAATAAAATTAAGGTATCTAATGTGAAAGTTTTTTATCCTATTTTGATGCTCTAATTTTCTCTCAAATGTCAAAATTTAGAGTATTCTATTTAAAAGATGATTGAAATGCATATCTTTAGTGCGACACTGCAGAGATGTTAACAGAAGAATTCCCTAAAAAAAACGATAATTTTTTTTATTTGTTAAGTTTTTTTTTTTGTAAAATTATGTTGTTATTTTTAATACTTTCATATAACTTTTTTCCAATATTTTATCTTTTAGTTAAATGATAATGTTCAACTCCATCTTCCCATAATATTTTGTTATCAGGAAATTCTTCTCTTTTGATGTTCGAAAAAAATTATTTAAAAATATCTCAATGCTAAAATTATGACCATTCCATGATTAATAAATATCTATAGTCAAATTCTTCATAAAAAAATTTAAATCTTTTTTTTTTAATAGAGAACATTGGCATCCACTGCCATATATTTATTCATGCAAAAATACTATCATTTGATATAACAAAAAATAAATAAATACCTACCATGTAATATATCACTATGCTAATTACATATTTAAAAATTTTGAAATAACTATCTATTTATCAAAACAAATTTAAAAACTTTTAAAAGATCTAATGAATGTGTAGATTTTTAATAACATTTTTAATTTTTTTTTAAAAATATTTTGCCTTGAAAAATATTTGACTGATTATTTGTCTGTAATTTCTGCACTGTTTTTATCGTAGAAAAATTATTGAAACATGAAAATGAATGAAATTTCTAAAACATTTTACACCATTGAAATTAGACTTTAATAACTTATGTCCTTCTAGTATCTTTTGTGAACTTTTT
>NW_018164689.1:287559-292337 GCF_001263595.1 Phalaenopsis equestris
TATATATTGGATTTCTTCTTGTTCGTTTGGGAGTCTTGTAAAGCATAGGGTTTTCTCCATAGATTTTTCTTTGGAGAGGATTCTAGAGTTATTTTCTTGTTGACATTTTGGATAGGTTGTGAGGAGAAATTGAGTGCAATTGTGTGAGAGTTACTTTCATTATATATCTCAAGACAAAATCTTCATGAAAAAAATTCCAATTTAAACCGGGCTAGGCTGAGTCATATCTATGCCCGTGCTCGAGCTAGTTACACTAAACACAAAAAAAGAGTAGCGTAATTACGTCGCATGGTGGTGCAATTACACCAGTTCACTTCATTTTTTTTGTTAGTGTTTTGTCTCCATTAATTGTGTTCGACACATAGAAACAACAAAATACAACAAATATACCCTTCACAAGTGTAAAATCAAGATAAATAGGAAATTAAATAGAATTAAGTAGAAAATTATCATGAATTTGAGTCGTATCAACTTTTAAGATTTTGCTCAATCAAATTTTACTTTAATGGGTCAGACTCCATAATTGCTCTAAATTGGCTTCTAATCAACCCATTCACTAATTTTATCCTATGAAAGGTTTCACACTAGAGTGCTGGGCAAATGTCATTGATTTTAAAATATTAAAAGTGACTTCACGGTCATTAAATCTCATTGTAAGCTCCCCTTTCTGAACATCAATCATTGTCCTTTATTTGGCTAGAAATGATTTGTCTAGGATAATATAAATCTCCTTAATTTCATTCATATGTAGGATAATATAATCAACAGTGAAGATAAATTCATCAACCTCAATAAGTTCAACATCTATCACCTCTTAGGATAGGAAAAAGAACGGTCACCTAACTATAAGATTACTATGGTAGGTTGGAGTTTTTCTGATCTTAATCTATTAAAGATAAACAAAAGAATAAGGTTGATAACAACTCCTAAATCACATAAAGATTTCACAAATAATCTCTTTGTTATAACATTAGTAATAACAAAACTACCAAGTTCTTTGAGTTTTTGAGGAATTTTTTTTAGAGATAACACTAGACTTTTCTGTTAGGGCAACAATCTCAAAATTATCTAGTTCCTCTAATTATTTAGTATGTTTTTCATGAATTTTGCATAACTAAACATCTATTCTAAAGCTTTAATAAAAGGGATATTAATTATGAGTTTTTTGAACACCTCTAAGAATCTGGAGAACTACATATCTAAATAATGCTTTTGTAGTCTCTAGGGAAAAGTTGGTTGTGGTGTCTCTTGTTCTTTCGTAGGTGTCGAGTCAGATTTTTTAAGTTTGAGATTAGTTTTTTACTATGTTTTCAAGCTCAGGTTTAGGTTCTTTTGGATTACACTCCTTCTTAGCAACTTCTTCTAAAACTTTCTCACTCTTTCATCTATTGAATTTTACCTAATATTTTTTTTTTTCTTTGGATTTACTGTAGTGTTACTAGTTAACATCCTTTGGGGTCTATTAAGCAAAGCATTAGCTATTTGCTGTAATCAATTTTTATTATTTCTCATAGATGCAGCTTATCTTTGTCATTGGATTCCCATTTGTAACACAATTTCTTTCAATCATAAATTTTTTTTCTTTAAATTGGGATAAAAAATGAATCTCGGTGGGTAATCAGTCTGGGGTTGTTATTACCTTGATTATTATAATTATCTAAGGGGATAGATAGGTTTCTCACTCAAGTATGATTGTTTATATTTTGGTTGTTATTCTAATTGAAATTTGGGTGACTCCTCCATTTCGAGCTAATTTTATTTGAATAAAAGTATTAGTTTTGTTAATGATAACATTCAAGGACTCTATAGAGGTACTACTAGGATCCACTAACAATCCATATATATTTTCTTCTATTGCTAGTGTTCTTTTTGTTGGATATAAGCCAAGAGTGTATAACTTCCTCAAAATTGCTGCTACTTGTGAAGACAGAATAGCTAAAATATCAGTATTGTATACACTGACAATCTTTCTAGGATTCGATCTCTAAGAAGGCTTCTGGAAATTATTTATAGCAATCTCTCATATCATTACATAAGCCTCTTTAAAAGATTTAGACATCAATGACCCCCAACTGTAGTGTCTATGATTGAACTTATGGATCCCCTCAGCCTGTAATTGAAAGTTTGAATAATCAACTAATCAAATAGACATGGTGAAGGCACTTTTTAATTAACTCCTTAAAATCTTTTTCAGGCTTCATAGATTGACTCACTCTCAAAACATGTGAAGAAAGTGATATCATTCCTAAGTATTATAGTTTTGGAGAGTGGGAGTCCTTTGCTAGGACCTTTTGAGCTAGGTCAGCTTAAGTGGTGATAGACCATGACACTAAGGAATTCAACCACTTCTTAGTCTTATCTCTTAGTGAGAAAATGAATAACCTAAATCTAACCATGTCATTAAACACACCATTATACTTAAAAGTGACACAGTTCTAAAAAAGTTGAAGTGTATTTTTGGTTCTTCATTAGGCAATCCTCCAATCTAGTTGTTCTATACCATCTGGATTATGACATACTTTAGTTTAAAGGAGTTGTCTCTATAGCAAGATTATTGATATTAAAGTGAATCTCATCAACTTAAGGCTTCCTAAGCGGTATAAGTTGAATGTTTTTTTTCCTTGAGTGCTCGACATTTTTCCTAACTTATTCTTAAGATTTTTGAGCTTTTTAAAATTTTTTGACCATATTTTATATTGTAGTCCTGCGACACTAGTTCATTTGGTTCAGTCCTACACATAAAACTTAGGACTAACTAGTGACTCTAAACTAACATATACCACAAATATTAGAACATAATGTACTAAAAACATAATTAAGTATATGTGCAAAAAAAAAAAGAAACAAAAAACATGATTTTTAGGGGTTTTTATAAAATAGGAAATATCTAAACAACATAGTGAAAACAAAAACACTGAAAGCTTCAAATCTAAACTTTAAAGGTTTACCTAAAATTCTCTTAAAGTAGAAATCTAACGTTGTTAACCAACAACTGTGGCAAAAATTTGATGTATCGATGTTGTGAAGCATACATTAACCAAATAAGTATACTTATCACTCAAGTAATATAAAATTTTTTTAGTTTGTGTATCGATCCCACAAAAAACTTGTCAATCTACAAAGAAGGTGAAAGTTTTATTTTACTAGTTCTAGGTGTTGCCTAAAAAATTAAAATTTTGAGAATTTTAAAGCTTCTAATACTAATTTTTTTTTAGAAATGAAAACCTAAGTGAGGGAAGAGTGTTCTAACCATGCGAGAATAATGCTCTTTTGATTTAGATTGTGTGAATTTTTAAAATTTCTACAATGAATTTCCAATCTAATGTTATTAAGCATTAAATCTTTCTTAGTCTCTTCCAAGGTCATAAGAAACGTTGGAAATTTGTATTATAGTTAAGTATGCTGAACCATACAATTTTTTCAACAATCCTCTAATTACCAATTCCGAATGCAAAATCCTTTTGACAATTTTTCTATTCTACTAAGTGATTATGTGCTATCCTATTTATTCTTCTAGCCTATAGTCAATAGTCCTAAATAACAAGAGATTTTAACACTCCAACTAGCCAGATTGAAAGAGAACGAAGACTAAAAGAATAACACCATAACATTTAATTATTTGAAGGAAATCTCCAATAAATCTCATGAAAAATTATGAATCATCACCAACCAAATCAAAAGAGCATGTAATGTTTAGTTCCTAAGTATGTTGTGATTAAACAAAACAAATTTCATTGAAAGTAAACCACAAATAAAAAGAGTTTACACAATAGAAATCTTACCAGAGGAGCTTCGCTCCACTGATTTTCTTTCTTATACAATGATTTCTCCCTGATAACAATCACACACACCTTACAATATAAAAAATTCCTAACACACTCTAATGATCATCTCTAATTTCTTCTTCACACTCTCACTATAATTTTGAGACTTTCGTATGCTTTGGATCACATTTACTCAAATCCAAGTGTTTTTAAGGCATTTGTGAAGCCACATAAACAAGAAAGCACATTAGCTGCCATTTGTCAATTTGGAGTGCCAAACTTCCTCCATGGAGTGTTGGATTTCCTATTGCTCGGGCTAACTTACGTAAGTGGATGCAGGTTAGGAGCCGGGTCACTAAGATTGGCAGCGGGTCACTCATACCTTAGTGGGCCATGGGTCTCTGGGGTTAATCACTGAGTTTCTGCCCTTTCTGTTATCTGGTTCGAGCGCCATATCAACTAGATAAACAGTTAGGTTTCTAGGCTCTTTATATCACATGGTTTAAAGAAGTATAGGCAAGTGTCAGATTTTTTATCTGAGCATCGGGGTCTCGTACAACCTCTTAGGTTATTTTGGCTCCACTTGCTCATCTTGCTACCTTACATCCCGCAACTTGCAAAAACATGAAAAAACACATAGAAAAAACATTAATTATAAAATAACCAAGAAAGTATAAAAAATATCACGACTCTTTTCTCACAATCAAAATGTAACATCTTTATTAAAATCTTCAATTTTCTTTGAGGAGAAAAACTAGATGCACTTTTCTTTAGAAGCTTAATGAAAATGTAAATTCATATATGAAAGTGAATGCTAGTGACTATTATTGAACTACATAATCTATTATATCTTGTTCATCATGATCTTTATTATATGTATTGTCTCACTTCATTCAAAATTTGGTTCAAATTTTATGACCAAACTTATACATTGCATAGTTAAGGACAATTTGGAGAAGAAGGTAAATATTGGCTAACATGCAAATAATGATATATATATATAGGCTATTTGGG
>NW_018164689.1:293988-297808 GCF_001263595.1 Phalaenopsis equestris
ATATATATATAAATGATAAGAAATAATAAGTTTTGAAGCTAACTTTGAGTCTCATTTCGAATTTATTTATTTATTTTGAAACTAGAAATCTTGCCTTGAAATATGATAAAAATTGTTAAATTCTCATTATTATTTCATTTTCACAATCAAAATAAAATAAAAAAAATTAAATTATTATTTTCTTAAACATTTTATTATTTGCAGTCCACCAAATGAGCCCACTCCAGAATATTAAAGGCTTCACACTTTACACCCAAAATCCAACAAATATTCAGCAGCCCCCACCATTCTTTCAGAATGCCACAGCTTAATTCCAATATGTCAAAATCATCACATTTGTGGCATTAACTGATCACCACCATGTTAGGATATAATCGCATAAGGACTAAGCTTTTACATTATAATCCCAATGAAAAATAAAAATTATTTCTAGCAGACTAAAGCTTTGGCCAAAGATAGGTTGAAAAATCAACTCTTGCTTCTACATTGAGAAAAATATTACATCATGATTAGGAATATTCCGCTGTGTTACAGGAATATTTATATTTGTGTTACAGGAATATTTCATCTGCGTTATTTGTAAAAAAATGAAGTGTTATTCGAGTATTATATGGTGTTATTCGATTATTTTGCGGTGTTATTGGAATACTCCCCCGCGTTACTTGTTTTTGGGCTGAAATGTTATTGAAATATTGCCCTGTGGTGTTATTCGATTATTTTGTGGTGTTATTGGAATACTCCCCCGCGTTACTTTATTTTGGGCTGAAATGTTATTGAAATATTGTCCCGCGTGTTATTGGAATATTCCCCGAGTTACTTGATTTGGGGCTGTGTCATTCCAATAACATAGTGGAAATTGAAATAACACGGGGAATATGACGAATAACACAACCTTAAATCATGTAACGCGGAGGAATATTCCAATAACACCGAAAAATAATCGAATAACACTTCATTTTATACAAATAACACAGATGGAATATTCATGTAACACAACAGGATATTCCTAACTATTGCAATCCGAGCGTAGCTCTATGTTTGAAGTCCTGATGTAATATTTTTCCTCTACATCGAGATTATAAGTAGGGACAAAATTAGTCTTTTTTAAGGAGGGGCAAATTTATTTAGCAAATTAATTAATCTAAAAATAGAATAGCACGTAATTCAAAATTATGTCTTATATTTCATTATCATCGATAAAGTGATCCATATTACGAGCAATTCAATCTATTCGACATTTATTGACAGTATTGCATAACAACTTCATTGCGAACCAATTCAAACACTTCTTTTTCAATCAATTTTCACCCATTCTTTTCTCTTTAAAAACGCTCTATTTACTTAACATTAACATGGAAAAAAATCCTAATATCAATATAAATAAGTAAAAATTTCTAATCAAATCTCTATAATACAATCATTAAAATAATATATAATAAGCAAATGAATCATTAGAAGTTCATGATTTTTGAGAACATTGAAAGGTAGAATGAAATGGAACAGACATGCTAATTTTTCTACCAAAATACACATCATGTTAGATGTAGGAAAATAATAAAAAAGATAAATGTTATAGTTCTATATGTATAAAATATTTCTCAAATTATGTTAGAGGTTTTCATGATAAGGTTAAGATATCTCACAAACAACATATATAAAGTTATAATATGTTTGCTGTTAGGAGAAGCCATGGAAGAATGAAGATAAGGTTATATATAAGAAGCATTCTCAAGAACAAAATATATTATAATTTGTACAAGGCAAGGATGACTTTGGTGAAATTTAAATATTTTTCTTAAGTAAAGCTACAATGTCCTACCAACCAAATTTCTATCAAGTTATATTAGAAGTATATGGCTTCTCGATAGTTGATCAAATTATGGTAGGAGTCGGCAAGTGCACATGGCTCGTTATGGTTCAACCAAGATAAATTATGTTTCTCTCTTTTTCTTATGCACTTATACTTGACCCGGCTCACAATTACGCAGTTATTTAGTTTCCTGGATAAAAACTTGATCTAATTTCTTTAGATGATTAGTTTGCAAAATGGATATGTTATAAAGTTTATAAATGAATTTATAGTTTATACACTAGGAGTTCATGCAAGTTTATGTATCGTTCAAGTATTAAAGAGCTTTCTTTCAAAAACCCTGAGTATCAATTCCACGGCGAAAGGTGCTAATTCGTAACGACATCAGTAAAAGTTCTAGTCCACAATAACTCGTCTTAGCCTAAAATCTCCGAAAGGTTTGATTTTCCTAAATTCACTAATTTACTATAAAATTAAAGTTAACCAAATTAAATAAAAACATAATCTACTGAGGTTGGTTAAATTTTGGAAAGTTCTTATATAATCAAAATCTCTTCCCTCTTGCAATGAATATAGTGGCTTAAGTAGTAGAAGAATTAATAGAATTATGAAATAATTTTTGTGCCAACAAGGAACATATGTCTACCTACCCTCTTCTGAGTGTATATGTGTGCTTAGTATTCTATTAAGTTAACACAACTAGCAGAGATGTGAAGGTGGTTAAACGCCTTACAACTCATGTTAAGGAACTCAACCACTTACATCAATTGTCACCTAAAAGCTTCTGATAGAAACATATCATGAAGTATATTTCCTTTAAAAGTTGCATCGCCGCCTAAAATATTTCACCATAGCCAACCGGACAATGTGAGTGCACTCAAGTTGTGAAGCCACAACTCTTCCAAGTCTTATTCTCAACTTACAACAGATTTTAACATAACCTATGGCCAGTACGTTATGTCAATGAAGCAATGGGGATATTAGTAATCACATATAAATTAAAATTATTCTATCATAAAACCAATTTTTCTACTTATGTCGCTACTTCATCACTAGGAAAATACTAAGAAAAACTACTCACTAAGCATGGAGAAGACACATGGATTCTTCATTACAATTGACATTGAAATTACACAACTACAATTCAATAATTCAAAGTAAATATAATAAGAGTACAAGACTTATCTTTACAGAAGATTCACACCCTCCTTGCACAATAAATAGTAATTCCTTATACTTCTCTCCAAAGTCCCAAAAGTCACCAAGGCTCCAAAAGACACTTCTCACACAAAGAGACTCCAAGCCTCACTCTACATTCTCCCTCTAGGATTACACCAAAAACACACACACACATGCCTCAAGAGACACCAACACACACAAACAGAGAGAGAGAGAGAGAGAGAGTCCTCTCTTCCTCTCCCCTTTTGAAGAGACGCACCCTTATAATAACCCTTGAAAACCCAAGAGTCACTTTAGATGCTCCTTTAAAATTCATCCAAATACATTGTATCTTAATAAAACTGATTCTAGCGCCATTCTGGGCACTTAAGCACCAACCTTCTAGAAGCTTGAAATAAATGTCGTGTCGAGCTCTCTATTTCCATGTACAGGATCTGGTGCTTAGGCACCAGATAGGTGCCAGTTCATTTTGTGCTCCTTTGCTTCATTTGACAGCATTTTGCTCTGTTTTCGCTCCTTTTCTCCAAAACTCCATGTACCCTGTAATTCTATGCACACTCATACTCATACTCGTGCCATGGAGGGTGAAAAGAGTTAGATCCCTTGGATTCTTAGCACACTCATACTTGTGTTAATCCCGATATAATAACTTGCATTGCTCCCCGGGGATTCACCCGGCTAGCAATGCTCATTATAGCAACATGACCAACACAGGGGGCCACTCGTATATCGAGCCTGACTCAGTATACATGCATATAAATAGATGCAAATGCAAATAATCATATGATAGAAGTGATGATGAGTTTGTCATAGAGGCAATGACTTAAGAGC
>NW_018164689.1:297908-301002 GCF_001263595.1 Phalaenopsis equestris
CGGCGACTCAAAAGGAATGGGTGTGTTGTGGAGGTAGTGACCCAAGAGGGTGGGCGTGTCGTAGAGGTAGTAACCCAATGAAATGGGTGTATCATGCAGATAATGAACTAAAAGAGTGAGCATGTCATGGATTTAGCGACCCAAAGAAATAGGTGTGGTGTATAGGCAGTGACCTCAAAAGGTAGGTGTGTCATGGAGGCAACAACCCAAAGGAATGGGTGTGTAAGAACTTCACTATAAACTGACAATTATCCTCTATGGAGGTCTTAAATGTCTAAAGTGATCAATGCAAATAGATTTGGTGATTTCTTGGATGGCTCTACACCAAAACCCCAAACTTTCACCAACGACGGTGCTGGAAATTTCTCTCTCGACCCAACTCACAACACATGAAACTTTGTTGACTAGAATCTTGCTATCACAATTTTATCCACAATCTCTCAAGCAGTATTATTTTATATCACCATCCTCCGCAACTGTAATGAAATTTGGTTGGCCCTATAAAGAAGTCTTCAAGCCACAAACAAATCTCAGGTAATTCAGCTAAAAAACGAGCTTCACAATGTAATCATGAGAAATCAAACAATGACATAGTATCTCACTCAAATCAAAGTACTCGTCGTTACCATCACAACAGCTTAATCTACAATCAACACTGACGATGTTATTCTGTACATTCTCATAGGATTACCTTTAGCTTATTAGTCCTTCAAGGAAGCAATTAGAACTTACCTCTCTCCTATAAGGCTTGAGGATTTGTATTCTTTGCTCCACACTAAGGAACTAATATAGTTAGTGACAACCAAGTGAAGGTTCACCGATCAACATCTTACCTTCTAATTGCAACCTGGAAAAGGGTGTTCCAGCTAAAGAGGTAGAGGACAAAGCAATTGTGCTAACCAAAACTCCAATGGGAGTAGCTCGAAGGAGAACAAATCCATTAGCTGTCAAATATGTCTTAGACTAGAATATCTTGCCTTCTATTGCTAGCATCTCACTAATACTAACTACCAAACCAAGTAAACATCGGCACATTGGCCTTGATCAGCCCAAACACTACCAAAACAGAAGTGGTATCTTGACATGAGAGCAACAAATCATTTAACCACATAATTCAATGCTTTTTAGAACCCACAAACATATCAAGGGCATGAACAAACAATGGTTGGCAATGACAAAAATGTACACATTCAAAACTGTGGCCAATGTTTGCTCCCCACCCCCTCATGTAAGCTCTTTCTTTCCAAAGTATTCAACAATCCTCGAATCACTCACAATTTAATCTCCATATCTCAACTTGCTACTGATCATAATTGTATTATCCTCTTTGATGATTCCGACTATCAAATCAAAGGCCGTCAGTCACAAAAAAATCTCCTACAAGGACCTCGTCAGTAAGGTTTCTATCCTCTGCCAATCAAAAAGCAAGTGTTGCTCTCCAATATTGCCTCAATTGATCTTTGGCATTATTGACTCGATCATCCAAACATTAAAGCTTTTTTTTCTCATAACACATCAGCATCCACATTTACGAATTTCAATTTCTTCTACTTTCTGCAACTCATGTAATATTGTTAAGCAAAATAGACTACCTTATATTCCTTCTAGCAATCATACATATCTTCCTTTTGAACTTGTTCAATCTAATGTATGTGGATCATCTCCACAAATTTTTAATCAAAATTTTTGTTTGTATGTAATCTTTGAGGATGATGCAACTCGATAGACTTGGCTATTTCCAATGATTCATAAATCCAAAACAACAAATCACTTCATACAATTCAAAAATCAGATTGAAACTCAATTCAACACTAAAATCAAAATTCTCTGCTTCAACGGAGGGAAAGAATACCGCAATAAGAACCTTAATGCCTATCTAGTCGACAATGGTATAATCCATCAATTTTCATGCCCCTACATTTCCCAAAAAATGGCATTGTCAAGAGAAATCATCAACAAATTCTTGAAACGACGTTATATCTATTAACCGCCTCCCATTTTTCACAAAAATTCTGGCTTGATACCCTTCTGAAAGTTGTTCATCTCATCAATAAGATGCCCTCTCCAGACACTCAAACCCTCTCCCTACCATCTTCTCTACAAACAACCCACAATTTTTACATACTTGAAAGCTTTCAGATGTGATTGCTTTCCTAGGTTTCCACCACAATATAGGACCATTAAAAATTTGGCTTACGCACTTTTCTCGGTCATCCTAGTAACTTTAAACATTACAAATGCTTTCATCTCTCAAGTGGAAAAATAATTATATTCAAACACATCACCTTCAACAAACTCCACTATCCCTTTAAAACAATCACACCCATTATTGATCCTCGCTCTCCTCCTCATACCTACACTCCTCACACTCTCTTTCCAATGTCCTTAGTGTCCAGTTCCAACAATTCTATCACCCAACTTTAAAACAATACAACACCACCATCCAACTCATCCCAATCCATATCCACATCCTTAACACTGAATACCACACTTATGTTGCCAACCAATTCCCCTATGTCCTACCCGTCTATTAGCCATCACTCATCACCTGCTACTACATCTCTACCACCTTCAGCAGTACTGCCCACACACCCCATGCTAACCAAATTTAAGATCGGACACCTGAAGCCCAAACTCATTTTCAATCTATCTCATGTTCAATAATATAAAGAACCAAAAAATCTTAAATCAGCCATCCAACACAGTCATTGGTGGGGAGGCTGCGCAAATAGATTGACACACTTCACAAATAACACACGTGGATTCCTTAACATTGAATACCACACTTATGCTGCCAACCAATTCCCCTATGTCTTACCCGTCTATTAGCCATCACTCATCACCTGTACTACATCTCTACCACCTTCAGCAATACTACCCACACACCCCATGTTAACTAAATTTAAGATCGGACACTTGAAGCCCAAATCTATTTTCAATCTATGTCATGTTCAATGACCAAAGAAAAATATGTTGAGATTTTCATACCTCTTTTATGTTGTTTTTATTGATATTGCACTTTAAAGAAATGTATTTTTGATGTTTTGTTGCAGGAATGATGAATGAGGGTCAATGGAGCAAAAAGATACAAAAA